>NW_026682784.1:0-229932 GCF_029962835.1 Magnolia sinica
TGAAGCTGATCCCATTTTTTGGCAGGCCATACCGTAGGAAATAGTGGTGCTTACCATTGAAACCCACCTTGATCTTCTTACTTGCCAAAACATGCCACATATTAGACTTATTTAGACGGTCTTGAGCCATGGAGTCCAATGGCTAGAGCGGATTCTTCTGATGCGGGTCCCACCTACCAAAAACCACAGAAAAATGGTTTTTCAAATATATATATATATTTAACTGACAGTACCACGCCATCTTGGACTGACAGTTACGTTCTGCATACCCGGCTTGCCATAGTTTCAGTTCGTTGCAGAGCCCCGAGTAAAGCCATTGTCTTGTTTAATGTCCTGCGCAGTCGAGGAGCTTGTTGCCTTGTGTATCGATCAGTTACCGGTGGTCTATGATTTCCTTGACGTATTTCAGGAGATTCCAGGGTTATCGCCACTCCATCATATTGAGTTCCAGATTGACCTTGTGCCTGGTATCTCGCCTATCTCGAAGGCCCTGTACCGTATAGCACCGATGGAGTTGCGTGAGTTGCAGTGGAAGTTGAACGAGTTGCATGCGTTGGGATTCATTCGTCCGAGCAGTTCTTCATGCGGAGCACTGGTACTCTTCGTCAGGAAGAAGGATGGCTCGTTGAGACTCTACGTCGATTACCGTGAGTTTAACCAGGTCACAATCAAGAACAAGTACCCGCTTCCGAGGATAGAAGATTTATTTGATCAGCTGCAGGGTGCACAGTTCTTTTCGAAGATTGACCTGCATTCCGGTTATCATTAAATTCATGTCCGAGAGGAGGACATCCCGAAGATAGCTTTCAGGACGCGTTACGGTCATTTTGAGTTTTAGATCATGTCCTTTGGACTAACCAATGCACCTGCGGTCTTCATGCAGTTGATGAATGAGGTCTTTCGTCCATATCTCGATCAGTTTGTTGTGGACTTCATCGATGACATTCTGATATATTCGAGGACCCGTGAGGACCATATGCATCATTTGGAGATCGCTTTGCAGGCCCTCCGTGCCCACCAGCTGTATGCAAAGCTAGAGAAGTGCGAGTTCTGGCAGGAGGAGGTGAGATTCCTCGGTCATGTGGTGACGAGGGAGGTGTCGCAGTAGACCCCTCGAAGGTTGAGGTAGTACGTCAGTGGGATCAACCCACGACTGCGTCCGAGATCCGCAGTTTCCTTGGTTTAGTGGGATACTATCGGCATTTCATTAAGGGCTTCTCCGGTATTGTAGCCCCATTGACCAGGTTGACTCGGAAGGGCGTAGATTTTGTTTGGACTGACGCATGTGAGGAGGCATTTGTGGAGCTGAAGGACCATCTGAAATCCACTCCTGTCCTCACTCTTCCCTCTGGGAGTGATGGATTTATTGTATTTACCGATGCCTCATTTATTGGTTTAGGCGCTATCCTGATGCAGAATGACAGACCTGTAGCTTTCGTGTCTTGTCAGCTCAAGGTCCATGAGCTGAACTACCTCACGATGACTTAGAGCTGGCAATAGTCATCTTCACACTGAAGGTGTAGAGACACTATCTCTATGGGGTCAGGTTCGAGCTCTTCTCTGACCACAAGATCTTAAAGTATCTATTCTCTTAGTCCGAGTTGAACATAAGACAGAGACACTGGATGGAGCTTCTGAAGGACTATAATTTTGACATCCAGTACCACCCAGGCAAGGTGAATGTGGTGGCAGATGCCCTCTGCGACAGCCACGAGGCCTAGTGGCACACATGATGATTCAGGAGTGGAGGATGCTTGAGGATATAGCAGAGTACGACTTCTATTTTGGTCTGTAATCTTCTATCGTTCAGCTATCGAGCTTGTCGATTCAACCCTCTCTTGTCGTAAGGGTGATCGAGGCTCAGCAGACAGATGAGTCGTTACAGGATTATCAAGCAGAGGCAGCATCTGAGAGTCAGACAGATTGACAGATTAGTGCTGAGGTGGACTTCGCTTCAGAGGCTGATTATGTATCCCAGATATTCTTGGCCTGCGTAGAGATCTTATGACCGAGGCACATCGATCGAGATTTGCTATCCACCCTAGCTCAATGAAGATGTACCGTGACATAAAAAGACAGTATTTTTAGGCTGGGATGAAGCACCAGATCGACAGTTTTGTGGCCGAGTGCGACACATGCCAGTGTGTCAAGGCCGATTATTAGAGACCCCCTGGTCTATTGTAACTGTTGAGTATCCCGATGTGGAAGTGGGAGTACGTATCTACCGATTTTATCATGGGTTTGCCGAGGACTCAGTGCGGTCATGACGCCATCTGGGTTGTCATGGACTGTCTGACAAAATCGGTACATTTCCTTGCGATTCGTGTGACTTGTCCTTTGGACCAGCTTGCGTGGTTATTCATTGAGGAGGTTGTGAGACTGTATGGTGTTCCAGTCTCGATCGTTTCTGACCGAGACCCGAGGTTCACATCTCAGTTTTGGAGGAGCTTTCAGAGAGCGATGGGCACTGATTTGCAGCACAACACCGTGTATTACCCGCAGTCCGATGGCCAGACCGAGAGGGTCGACCAGATCCTTGAAGATATGCTTCGGGCCTACGTGATTGACTTCGGGGGTAGCTGGGATGAGCATCTGCGATTGACTGAGTTCGCATACAACAACAACTATCAGGCAGCCATTGGCATGACTCCTTTTGAGGCATTGTATGGCAGACCGTGTAGATCTCTGAGTTGTTGGACCGAGGTCGGAGAGTGGTGTCTCCTAGGTCCCGAGCTTGTGCAGTAGACGTCAGAGATTATTAATATCATCAGATAAATGATGCGCACAACTCAGAGCCGACAGAAGAGTTTTGCTGACCGTCGACGTCATCCGTTGGAGTTTGATGTAGGGGACCATGTGTATCTCAAGGTCTCACCCATTAAGGGCATATTTCGATTTGGGGCGAAGGGCAAGCTTGCCCTGAGATTTATAGGACCTTTCGAGATCACTGAGTGCATTGGCGTTATGGCCTATCGGCTTGCCATGCTATCTCAGTTGCCTGGTGTCCACAACGTCTTCCATGTCTCTATGTTGAGGAAGTATGGGTTAGACATAGTTCTTGTTATTAATTGACAACCGTTGGAGGTTCGTGAGGACACTTCTTACATTGAGTAGCCAGTACGTATCCTAGATCGGAAGGAGCAGGTCCTCCGAACCAAGGTCATTCCCTTGGTGAAGGTTCAATGGGGTCACCATTCCATTGATGAGACGTCTGGGGAGTGCGAGGTCGAGATTCGAGAGTGCTATCCCCATCTCTTTGATGATTGATGATATGTTGTATCTTGTATGTTGTCTCCAATTTTATATGACGATGCCTTATTTTCTCTTCTATTATGAGTTATGTCTAGTTGTGATAATTGTGCAAATTTTGAGAAATTTTTTTTTATTAGGAGGGGAGAGCTGTAAGACCCGTATCTTAGACCTTATCGATCCGTAGGCTTCTGCGGTCCTCCCGGTCGAATTTCGACAACCTTCGACCTATATCCGGCGTTTGTATGCAATCCTAAGCCGAGTCCTGCATACCGAAGTTTTCTCAACTCGAAACTTGTATCTTATCAACCGCGCCGTTGCTGCGATTCCAACGCCGTGACTTGCGCACTGATCTGATACCCATGTTAGAAGATGTGGGCCCGCGTTCAATTCGAAGAAAACGCCGCACGTTTCAAATTTCGAGGGAATCTCTACAATGTTTCCCATCAATCAATCAATCAAGTACACTCCATACCTCAAGTACAAGTCAAGTACATGCAACCTATCTCTCTCTTTTCCATAAGTCAACACTCTCTCTCTTTCCTACCCATCCCTCTTTTACTAATTTTCAAACCAAACCATACACATCCATCTCCTTTCCTTACAACCACCACATCATCCTATCCATATCATCCCATCCCCTCTCTCTCTCTCTCTCTCTCTCTCTCTCTCTCTCTCATTTCTCAAACCTCCTAAGAAACCCCCACACGTCTAAGCCTTCCCAAGCACTTTCCCAAAGCACAAGTGTGTCGCACCGTCTCATATCACATCTACACCATCAAAACCCCATTAACCTCCATCAAAAGAGAAGCCAAGGAGCTAAGGAAGCTAAGGGACCAAGGAGAAAGCCTATAGGTGGGTGATCCACCGTTAAATTCCATTAAGGGCCCACTTATGATGGAACCCACTTTGATGTATGTGTTTGTGATTAAAGGGGAACCCATAGTGGTGGGGTCCCTCCACTCCACCGATCTCTCTCTATCTCTCTCTCTCTCTCTCTCTCTCTCTCTTTCATTGTTGATGGCCCACACGATGATATATATATTGTATCCATGCTGCCCACTTAGTGGACCACACTACAACCCACTAGCGGAGCACACCTTGCTATCCAAACTTGGATGGGAGGAAAGACACAAACATCATGTTGATCCAATAGGTGGGCCATGTCCATGTGGGACCCACCATGATGTCTGTGACTACCCACGCCGTCCAGCATCCCTGGACGCTGGACATAGGTCATGGCTATCATGGGGTGTGTGTACTGACATCGGTGTGTACTAACAGCTAAAAAAAGTTTTTTTAAAAGTTTGGGGTAGGCTACTCATGTAGGCCCCACCTTGATGTATGTATATAATCCAAGCCGTCCATTCCGTTGCCCAGCTCATTTTAGGCGTTGAGCCGAAAAATGAAGCTGATCCCATTTTTTGGCAGGCCATACCGTAGGAAATAGTGGTGTTTACCGTTGAAACCCACCTTGATCTTCTTACTTGCCAAAACATGCCACATATTGGACTTATTTGGACGGTCTTGAGCCATGGAGTCCAATGGCTGGAGCGGATTCTTTTGATGCGGGTCCCACCTACCAAAAACCACAGAAAAATGATTTTTTAAATATATATATATATATACACACACACACACATATATATAAGCAGCGCCTGCTGCTGCTGATCGTGCAGCCTAGGCGGTTACTATGTGCGTGCGGACGAATTGGTAGGGACCCACGGTCCCAGCCATGGGCCCCAGCATGGTGTGTGTGGAACATCCACTCCATGCATTGGGTGGGCCCCTAGGGCAGTGGCCCCCCTCCCAAAATAGGCCATATGTGGTGCTCAGGTGGCCCACATCATAGGGAACTGTTGGATTAGACGCCTACCATTGAAACCCTTATGGGTTGTAGAAGTTCAGATCAAATATGAAATTTATTTTTCCTATTCGTCCATGTCCACGTGACCTTACAAACAGTTTGGATGGCAGATAAATATTACGGTGGGCCCCAGGTCTATGTGACCTTACTAATAGGTTGGGTACAAATAAACATTACAGTGGGCCCCAGGTTGGGTGGAAAATGAACATTATGGTGGGCCCAGGACCTGTGTGACTTTATCCATAGGTTGGGTGGAAAATAATAATTATGGTGGGTCCTACTTGGGACCCACTTATGTATGTATTGTGATCCACACCTTCCATTAGAGTGGGCCTGTAACACCCTGAAAATCGGGGGTCGCACATACGCTCGACTCTCGAGTTTCCGAGAGTCACTTTTAACCGATTTCATTAATACGTTTAATCAGGTTTAGTTACGCAGCATGGAAGTTCCTGGAGCATGAAACATAACCACACCAGTCCACTAAAATGAGAGAAAAACAAACATACATTCATATACATGACCAAAAGTATAAAAGGGGCGCATATGACGCTACCCAACAAAATCTCAAAAGAATAGCAAGTCCAAAAGAATAGGACTAAGCCCCCCTGCTCAGTAACCCAATCCTGCCAATCAAGCTGGCGGAGAACCCTCCATCAACTGGAAGTATGAAAGCTCGTCCTCCTCGTCCAAGCTCGCCTTGCCAGGCTCCTCCAGTCCCGAGTTACCTGCATCTATGAATGGGTCTAGTTGGTATTTTAAAATACCATCCCAGAGTGGGAGTGAGTGATCAACTCAGTGGGTGCTATTAGTCTCAAGTTATCTGTAAGCCCCGAATCCTAGATCGTACCGTTTCATAGGCTTCCGCGGTCTTTCCAGTCGAATTCCGGCAACCTTCGACCCTTAATCAGTATTTGCGCGCGACCTGGATTCTCGTGCCGTCAACCCGAGTCGACTTAACCCAGGACTCGTACCTTAGCGACCGCGTCGTCGCCGCGGTTCCGATGCCGCGATTCGCGCGCTGATGCGATACTCTAGTCAGGAGTTGTGGGCCAGCGTTCGGTGCGAGGAAACGCCGCACGTGTGAATTCTGAGGGAATCTCTACAAGGTGTCACATCAATCAATCAATCCCATCAATCCCATCGTGTCAAGTACACATCAACTTTCACCCTTTCCCAAGCAAGCCCCAAAAGTTAAAAAGTTTCTTACAACCCATTACTCCTCTTACACATTTTGCCAAAAAAGTCAAAAAGAGCTCTTACACCCATCCCTCTCTCCCATCCATCACTCCATCACCCATCATTCTCTCTCTCTCCCTCCCTTACAAGTCTCTCTCTCATTTCAACTCTCCCTTAAGCAATTCCATACGTATGAACCCCTCTCCCATTTCTCCCAAGTTTCAAGTGTGGCCCATTTCCTACCCCTTCATCTCTCATCTCAACCATCCATTTTTCATCTTCCTCCATCAAAGAGGAGCACAAGGAGCTAAGGAAGCCAAGGGAGCAAGAAGATCAAGTGGTGGGTGCCTTGATAGGGTAGATTTTCATGTTTTTAAGATGGGCCAAGTGAGACCAACCGATCAATGGTTGGATCTCACTTTGGACCCTAAGATGTGGCCAATGGCCCACTTGGATTATCATGATCGTTCCATGATGGGGCCATTCTCCATGGACCCCATCATGATGTTTATTTCCTTGCATGTTTTGGGTCATCTAGACCGTCTAATTTAGTGGAGAAGGGATCTCCACCGTTGGATTTAATTTTAATGGACCCGCATGAAATGGGACCCACTTGATGTATGATTTAGTGCAAGGGAGGGCCCATAGTGCCGGGGTCCCTCCATCACGCGGGCCTCACTCTCTATCTCTCTCCCTTTTTCTTTTATTTATTTTTTTATTTATTTCTATTTTCTTTGTGGTTATGATGATGAAGCTGTGTGGCCCATCAGGTTGGACCCCACCATGAAGTAGGTATTTTATCCGGCCCGTTTATAAGTGGGGCCCACCTTATATGTGTAGTACTCGTGCCATCCATCAACATCACTTGGTGGCCCACCTAAGCAGGGCCCACCTCTAATGTATTTACAAAGTCCAGCGTCCACTGACGCTGGACGTTTCTGTTGGAAAGTGTAAAAAAGTTAGCTTGGTTTCAAGCCAATGAGGTGTTCCACTTGTGTAGACTCCATCTTGATGCATGTATTCAATCCACGCCGTCCATTCCTTTCTTGACCCCATTTCAGGCGTTGAACCAAGATATGGTGCCAACTTGCGGTCCTGGTGGGCCATACCGTAGCAAATGGTGGTTTGCACCATTGAAATCGTCCCTAAATCTTTTATACGTTGAAATATGCCCAATATTGGGCTTGGTTTGCTTGTCTTGAGCCATAGAGGGCTACTGGACAGAGTGGATTCACTGGATGTGGACCCCACCTGTAAAATCCTTAGAAAATTACTACTGTGTCAGAAGCACAGCAGCGCTGCCAGCGCCCCAGCGCCCGGGCTAGGCGGACGTACAGCCCAGCACGGCTGTAGCGTGGGCCCCACCTTGATGTTTATGTGTCATCCAATCCATTCATATGGTGGACCCTGGGGTCAGTGGACCACCCTTCAAATTTGAGGTCCATCCAAGACTCGGGTGGCCCACATCAAAGGAAACAGTGTGAATTGGACTCCACCCTTGAAACTTTTTTGGGCCCACAGAAGTTTGGGATCAAGGTGAAATTTGTTTTCACCCTTCATCTGGGCCCACGTGGCCTTATCAACGGGTTGGATGACATAGCAACATTATGGTGGGCCCCACATGGAGCCCACAGTGATGTAAGTGTTTTAATTCCACCGTCCGCCTGGACGGTGGAGCCCACTGTGATGTTTGCATGTTACCCCACCGTCCTGGACGGTGGGTGTGTGCGTGTGTGGATGTGTGTGTGCGTGCGTGTGTGTATGTATAATTATATATATATATATATATGTATATGTGTGTATATATATATATATATATATATATATATATATATATATACATAATACTATATTATGTATAATATGGTATGTACTATATATATGTATATATTATATATTTTATTATATATATAATTGCTAGTATTTAAGGCCCATCTCAATTACTTGTGGCTCATGATTGAGGCCCACTTTGATATGTATTTAAGGCCCATCTCATTACTTGTGGCCCATGATTGAGGCCCACTTTGATATGTATTTAAGGCTCATCTCATTACTTGTGGCCCATGGTCGAGGCCCATTTAATGCATTAGGGGCCCATGGGTCGAGGCCCATTTGATGCACGTATGGGGCCCAATTGGCGAGGTCCATTTGATACACATAAGGCCCATGTGAGTAGGCCCATTTGATGCACTCTAAGGCCCACGGGTCATGGTCCATTGCAATGCACATAAGGCCCATTGGTGCGGCCCAATGATGTGGCCCACTTGATGAATATAAGGCCCATATGATAAGGCCCATTTGACGTATTTAAGGCCCAATGGGATGTACCTAAGGTCCATTGCAATGTACGATCCCAACATGGGTTATGTAATGATGTTTACATCGGGCTGTACCTTGGGAGCAATGGCGGTTTGACGTCCCCATTGCAAGTATAGTGTTGGTTAAATGTCCGCATTATGACTTTTCCTAGGGCCCATTGTTAGGCTCGTATGTGTAATGTGTAGGCCGTCTAGGCCCGTCTTCGTTATGCACATCATCCATCCCATATAACATGTTTAATTCCATGATTCATAATCATATGCATCATACGTATGCTTGATATGAGAAATGCCTGATCATAGCATATGCCTTCGGGCAGATGGTTTAGGGGCTCCCGTACAAGGGGTGTTGCCCTACATGAGCGCACGATACGCGCAGGATTGCTGCATGACTGGATAGTGTGATTCATGCATTCGCATTGTGTGATATGGTTACTGTATGCCCTAGCGACATCAGGGCCGTAGCCTCCACAGACGTATCGTGGTTGGCAGGATTGGATACCGGAAATACTGTTCTACATGGGGTGCGATAGATATCCCTAGGTGAATGTCCTTAAACCCTTATGGTACTAGGAGGTTGCTCTAACGTCTAGACCGAGTGGATGCATGAGCGCTGAGTGCCGATTACCAGACGGTTGCGCTTTCCACTGTGTTATGGTCAGTTAGAAGGGGGTGCGGCCTTACCCGCCCGAGAGTAGGGGGCAATGCTAGGCTGAGTCTGACCAGCTCGAGGAATGGGTCCGCTATTGACGAGCCGAGCCCGATATTGGCAGGCGGATAGTGAGGTCTTTTCCACTCACCTTATTGCACGCGATGGGGCGGCAATCTGGCTTGGAGTGTACTAGACCCCGGTGATATCTCAGATTTTTAAGCTGTATTGACATGTGGACTTAGATGGGAATTTGTATGCTTGAGTTGCATTTCGCATTGCATGGCCTTAGTATGGCCGACATCATTCCTTGCACCGCATGGCCTTGGTACGGCTAATGGGATTCTTAGCATTCATCAGCATGTTCCGCATTACTCTGATACTGCATAACTACATTACCACCTTGAGCATACACTTTCACCACCCTCTAAGCTTTCTATAAGCTTATGCACGACCGTTGCGTGCAGGTGACGTTGGATCGCAGCAGCGCTGAGGCTTGGGCGCGTAGCTAATCTTTTGTGGAGCTTTTGGTCTATCATCATTGTATTTCCCTTATGCTCATTGTACTTGTAAAGTTTTTGATTATAGTGGAAATGTGATGGAGTTTTTGGTTGTTGTTTGTGGGTTATGCCTTTGGTTATGCTTATTACGAATCAAACTGATGTTGAAAATCCTCCTTGTAGCATCCCAGGATCGGAACCTGGCAAATGGGCGCTGGGAGCCGAGAATGGGGTTCTACGGAGGCTGTCGGCGCCGGATTCGGCGATCGAAAATTTTGTGAGCCCGGTTTCCGAGTTTGGGGCGTGACAGAAGTTGGTATCAGAGCATAACTCGGGAATAACCAAAAACAACATTACATGTCTGCTATGAATGATTTAAGTCCTAAGTTCGGATAGCCTAGCGATCTTTTATTACCGACCCTTAACGAGTGTGCCTCCGAGAGTTTTCAAAGTTGATTAGGCACCTTCGCTCTTTCCTATAGGACATGGCGCGCAGGAGAGTGACCCGATCGACTCCCGCACCACCACCTGAGACTCCGACTCCACCACCTGCGGCTCCCGCGCTACCACCTACGATTCCTGCCCCACCACCCGAGATTCCTTCTGCCCAGCCTGAGGATGCCGCTCCTCTACCAGGGATTCATGCTGCCCAGCTTATGGGTGCAGCTCCTCCACCAGAGACTAGGGGAGCCGACCGTATCCGTGAGTGCTTCCCGATTGCAGTGCTGCAGGATGTGACGGCCGCACTTGAGGCGGCGGCACCACTGCTTTCTCCAAAGATAGCAGCAGCAGAGCGCTCGAGTGCTCTCCTTCGAGAGTTCCGACCCCTCGATCCCCACTTCCATGGTGAGCCAGACCCGACCGTAATTGAGAGATGACACTCCGATGTAGAGAAGAGATTTGATACGATGGGATGCATGACCAAGCGGCGAGTCTGTTTAGCCGTATTTCTTCTCTATGGTGAGGCCGAGCACTGGTGGGCGTCGAGCAGCAGGCACCGATTTTGTGTGAAACTGGGAGGATTTTGTGGATCGGTTTGACCGACGATATTTTCCCGATCACATCCGACGGCGTGAGCGTTGGAGTTTGAGGCTTTAGTGCGGGGGTGATATGACAGGGCTGGCTCAAGATGCCGCTCGTTTTGTAACCGTCCCGATTTGCACCTTATTTAATGGATGATGAGGAGCGGAGAGCCCGTCGATTTGAGGGCGGCTGCGTTACGGTCTTCGAGGCCGTGTTATTGGGCATGAGCTCCCTACCTTTGAGGAAGTTATGCGGAAGGCCCAGATTTTTAAGGCCGAGTGGGACGGTTCTCAGTCTGACGTGGTCCGAGGAGAGACCGGAAGAGGCAGCCCTTCCCGTGATACCCAACAGGGTCGACCACAGCAGAGGCGCACGAGTCGCCCAGACCTCTGGCACCACCTCCGAGATAGTTCACCGGCACTTGTTTTATGCGGTGCGGCAAGACACCGTATGTGGGAGTGTCCTCGTCCCCAGCAGCAGCAGAGAGGTCCACGTGGCCTCCACCACCGCAGGCAGCAGAGACCCCCACAGAGGCCCCCAGGCAGGCGCCGAGCAGCCCCACCACCGAGGCCACCTCAAGAAAGACGCACACTCAGCCTCCGAGGCGCAGCAGAGAGGCGCTTTCGACCGCCTCACAAGCAGCAGCAGCAAGAAGACGCTCAGAGGGGACAGACACCTCCCCAGCCGGCCCAGGCTCGATTCTATGCGGCCCAGCAGGATCCTCAGTTATCTGGAGGAGTCGTTGAGGGTATACTTCCTGTATCTGCATGCATTGTACATGTGTTGTTTGATTCTGGTGCATCGCATTCTTTTGTGGCCGAGAGTTTTTGCCGATCGACTGGTTTGCCATTGGAGTCTGCTCGTGAGGGGTTGACAGTATCAACTCCCTTGGGAAAGACTGCAGTGTTGGGCCGATTTTGCTCGTCTTGCCCCATTTTAGTCGGGGATATGTTTTTGCCTGCCGACCTGTTTGCTTTGCCGATGTCCGAGTTCGATGTCATCCTGGGCATGGATTGGCTTGCCGAGTACCACGCCATATTGGATTGTTCCGCGAGGACAGTCACGTTTTGTATACCTGGCTTGCCGCAGTTCCAGTTCATTGTTGAGCCCAGAGGAGAGCCGTTGTCTTGTTTGATGTCGTGTGCCATAGAGGAGCCCATAGCGGTGAGCTTCGACCAGTTGCCTGTGGTTTGGTATTTTCCCGATGTGTTTCAGGAGATTCCAGGATTACCGCCTCGTCGACTCACCGAGTTTCAGATTGATCTCGTGCCCGGTGCTGCGCCTATTTCGAAGGCTCCATATCATATGACACCATTGGAGTTGCGGGAACTGCAGAAGCAGTTGGACGAGTTGCGTGAGTTAGGCTTTATCCGTCCGAGCAGTTCGCCGTGGGGAGCGCCGGTACTCTTCGTGAAGAAGAAGGATGGCTCGTTGAGGCTCTGCGTAGATTACCGCGAGCTCAACAAGGTCACGATCAAGAACAAGTACCCGCTCCCGAGGATTGATGATTTGTTTGATCAGCTGCAGGGTGCATAGTTCTTTTCGAAGATTGACTTGCGTTCCGGTTATCATCAGATTCGGGTCCGAGAGGAGGACATTCCAAAGACAGCATTCAGGATGCATTATGGTCATTTCAAGTTTCAGGTCATGTCCTTCGGACTGACCAATGCGCCAGCAGTGTTCATGCAGTTGATGAACGAGGTCTTCCGTCCGTATCTCGATCAGTTTGTTGTAGTCTTCATCGACGACATTCTGATTTATTCGAGGACTCGTGAGGAGCACGAGCAGCATTTGGAGGTTACGTTGCAGACCCTCCGTGCACACCAGTTGTATGTGAAGCTGGAGAAGTGCGAGTTTTGGCAGGAGGAGGTGAAGTTCCTTGGTCACGTGGTGACGAGGGAGGGTGTCGCAGTGGACCCCTCGAAGGTTGAGGCAGTGCGTCAGTGGGGCCAGCCCACGACTGTGTCCGAGATCCACAGTTTTCTTGGTTTAATGGGCTACTACCGGCGTTTTATTGAGGGCTTCTCTCGTATTGCAGCCCCGTTGACCAGGTTGACTCGGAAGGGCGCAGAGTTTATTTGGAGCGACGCCTGCGAGCGAGCATTTATAGAGTTAAAGGACCGTCTGACGTCCGCTCTTGTCCTCACTCTTCCCTCTAGGAGTGACAGATTTATTGTATTTACCGATGCCTCGCATATTGGTTTGGGTGCTGTCCTGATGCAGCACGGGAGACCAGTGGCCTTCGCGTCTCGTCAGCTCAAGATCCATGAGCTGAACTACCCCACGCATGATTTAGAGTTGGCTGCAGTTGTCTTCGCACTGAAAGTGTGGAGACACTATCTCTATGGGGTTAGGTTCGAGCTCTTTTCTGACCACAAGAGCTTGAAGTACCTCTTCTCGCAGTCTGAGTTGAACATGAGGTAGAGGCGCTGGATGGAACTCCTGAAGGACTATGATTTCGATCTCCAGTACCACCCGGGTAAGGCGAACGTGGTGGCGGATGCCCTCAGCCGTCAGCCACGAGGCCTGGTGGCGCATATGATGATTCAGGAGTGGCGGATGCTCGAGGATATAGCAGAGTACGACTTTGAGTTTGGCTTGCAGTCTTCTATTGTGCAGTTATCGAGGTTGTTGATTTAATCCTCTCTTGTCGTAAGGGTGTCGAGGTTCAACTGTCAGATAAGTCAATTCAGAATTATCAAGCAAAGGCTGCATCTGATTGTCAGTTAGATTGGCATATTAGTTCTGATAGTGGATTACGATTGAGAGGCCGATTATGTGTCCCGGATGTTCCAGAGTTGTGTAGGGATCTTATGACCAAGGCACATCGATCAAGGTATTCTATTCACCCTAGCTCGATGAAGATGTACCACAATATAAGGCGATAATATTTTTGGGCGGGGGTGAAGCGCCAGATCACCAGTTTTATGGCCGAGTGTGACACTTTCTAGCGTGTCAGGGCCAATCATCAGAGACCCCCAGGTTTGTTGTAACCATTGAGCGTCCTCACGTGGAAGTCGGAGCACGTATCCACAGATTTTATTATGGGCTTGCTGAGGACTCAGCACAGTCATAATGTCATCTGGGTTGTCGTGGATCATCTGACGAAGTCAACTTATTTCCTTACGATTCATGCGATCTGGCCAATGGACCCTTTTGCCAGATTATTCATAGAGGATATTGTGAGATTGCATGGCGTTCTGTCTCGATCATTTCGACCGAGACCCGAGGTTTACGTCTCAGAGTTTTGGGGAGCTTCCAGAGAGCGATGGGTTCCGATTTGCAGCTCAACACCGCGTACCATCCGCAGACCGATGGCCGAACGAGAGGGTCAACCAGATCCTCGAGGATATGCTTCGGCCCGCGCGATTGATTTCGGGGAGCTGGATGAGCATCTGTGATTGGCTGAGTTCGCATATAATAACAGCTATCAAGCGACCATCGGCATAGCTCCTTTTGAGGCACTATATGGCAGACCATGCAGATCACCGAGTTGTTGGACCGAGGTTGGAGAGCATCGTCTCTTAGGTCCCGAGCTTGTGCAGGAGACGTCAGAGGCTATTGATATCATCAGGCAGAGGATGCGCACAGCTCAGAGCCGGCAGAAGAGTTTTGCTGATCGTCGGCGTCGTCCCTTGGAGTTTGATGTAGGGGACCATGTGTATCTCAAGGTCTCGCCCATGAAGGGCGTAGTTCGATTTGGAGCGAAGGGCAAGCTTGCCCCGAGATTTATAGGACTTTTTGAGATCACTGGGAGCGTTGGCGCCGTGGCCTATCGGCTTGCCTTACCATCTCAGTTGTCTGGCGTCCACAACGTTTTTCATGTCTCTATGTTGAGGAAGTGTGGGTCAGACATCGTTCCTGTTATCGATTGGCAGCCGTTAGAGGTTCGTGAGGACGCTTCTTACATCGAGCAGCCAGTCCGTATCCTTGATCGGAAGGAGCAGGTCCTCCGGACCAAGGTCATTCCGTTGGTGAAGGTTCAGTGGGGTCACCATTCTGTTGAGGAGGCTTCTTGGGAGCGCGAGGCTGAGATTCGAGAGCGTTATCCCCATCTTTTTGTTGATTGATTGTGTTGTATGTTGTATGTTATCTCTGATTTTATATAGTGACGTTATGTTTTTTCTCCCTCTTGAGTTCTGCCTAGTTGCGTTGATTGTGTAAATTTCGAGGATGAAATTTCTATTAGGAGGGGAGAGCTGTAAGCCCCGTATCCTAGATCGTACCGTTCCATAGGCTTCCGCGGTCTTTCCAGTCGAATTCCGGCAACCTTCGACCCTTAATCGGTATTTGCGCGCGACCTGGATTCTCGTGCCGTCAACCCGAGTCGACTTAACCCAGGACTCGTACCTTAGCGACCGCGTCGTCGCCGCGGTTCCGATGCCGCGATTCGCGCGCTGATGCGATACTCTGGTCAGGAGTTGTGGGCCAGCGTTCGGTGCGAGGAAACGCCGCGCGTGCGAATTTCGAGGGAATCTCTACAAGGTGTCACATCAATCAATCAATCCCATCAATCCCATCGTGTCAAGTACACATCAACTTTCACCCTTTCCCAAGCAAGCCCCAAAAGTCAAAAAGTTTCTTACAACCCATTACTCCTCTTACACATTTTGCCAAAAAAGTCAAAAAGAGCTCTTACACCCATCCCTCTCTCCCATCCATCACTCCATCACCCATCATTCTCTCTCTCTCTCTCTCTCTCTCTCTCTCTCTCTCCCTTACAAGTCTCTCTCTCATTTCAACTCTCCCTTAAGCAATTCCATACGTATGAACCCCTCTCCCATTTCTCCCAAGTTTCAAGTGTGGCCCATTTCCTACCCCTTCATCTCTCATCTCAACCATCCATTTTTCATCTTCCTCCATCAAAGAGGAGCACAAGGAGCTAAGGAAGCCAAGGGAGCAAGAAGATCAAGTGGTGGGTGCCTTGATAGGGTAGATTTTCATATTTTTAAGATGGGCCAAGTGAGACCAACCGATCAATGGTTGGATCTCACTTTGGACCCTAAGATGTGGCCAATGGCCCACTTGGATTATCATGATCGTTCCATGATGGGGCCATTCTCCATGGACCCCATCATGATGTTTATTTCCTTGCATGTTTTGGGTCATCTAGACCGTCTAATTTAGTGGAGAAGGGATCTCCATCGTTGGATTTAATTTTAATGGACCCGCATGAAATGGGACCCACTTGATGTATGATTTAGTGCAAGGGAGGGCCCATAGTGCCGGGGTCCCTCCATCACGCGGGCCTCACTCTCTATCTCTCTCCCTTTTTCTTTTATTTATTTATTTTATTTATTTCTATTTTCTTTGTGGTTATGATGATGAAGTTGTGTGGCCCATCAGGTTGGACCCCACCATGAAGTAGGTATTTTATCCGGCCCGTTTATAAGTGGGGCCCACCTTATATGTGTAGTACTCGTGCCATCCATCAACATCACTTGGTGGCCCACCTAAGCAGGGCCCACCTCTAATGTATTTACAAAGTCCAGCGTCCACTGACGCTGGACGTTTCTGTTGGAAAGTGTAAAAAAGTTAGCTTGGTTTCAAGCCAATGAGGTGTTCCACTTGTGTAGACTCCATCTTGATGCATGTATTCAATCCACGCCGTCCATTCCTTTCTTGACCCCATTTCAGGCATTGAACCAAGATATGGTGCGAACTTGCGGTCCTGGTGGGCCATACCGTAGCAAATGGTGGTTTGCACCATTGAAATCGTCCCTAAATCTTTTATACGTTGAAATATGCCCAATATTGGGCTTGGTTTGCTTGTCTTGAGCCATAGAGGGCTCTATAAAATCCTTAGAAAATCAAAAATTAAAAAAAAAATAAAACAAGCATTACAGCAGCCGCTGCTGCTGTGTCAGGAGCGCAGCAGCGCTGCCAGCGCCCCAGCGCCCGGGCTGGGTGGACGTACAGCCTAGCACGGCTGTAGCGTGGGCCCCACCTTGATGTTTATGTGTCATCCAATCCATTCATATGGTGGACCCTGGGGTCAGTGGATCACCCTTCAAATTTGAGGTCCATCCAAGACTCGGGTGGCCCACATCAAAGGAAGCAGTGTGAATTGGACTCCACCCTTGAAACCTTTTCTGGGCCCACAGAAGTTTGGGATCAAGGTGAAATTTGTTTTCACCCTTCATCTGGGCCACATGGCCTTATCAACGGGTTGGATGACATAGCAACATTATAGTGGGCCCCACATGGAGCCCATAGTGATGTAAGTGTTTTAATTCCACCGTCTGCCTGGACGGTGGAGCCCACTGTGATGTTTGCATGTTACCCCACCGTCCTGGACGGTGGGTGTGTGCGTGCGTGGATGTGTGTGTGCGTGCGTGTGTATGTATAATCATATATATATATGTATATATATATATATATATATATATATATATATATATATATATATATATATATATATATATACAATATACTATATTATGTATAATATGGTATGTACTATATATATGTATATATTATATATTTTATTATATATATAATTGCTAGTATTTAAGGCCCATCTCAATTACTTGTGGCCCATGATTGAGGGCCACTTTGATATGTATTTAAGGCCCATCTCATTACTTGTGGCCCATGATTGAGGCCCACTTTGATATGTATTTAAGGCCCATCTCATTACTTGTGGCCCATGGTCGAGGCCCATTTAATGCATTAGGGGCCCATGGGTCAAGGCCCATTTAATGCACGTATGGGGCCCAATTGTCAAGGCCCATTTGATACATATAAGGCCCATGTGAGTAGGCCCATTTGATGCACTCTAAGGCCCACGGGTCATGGTCCATTGCAATGCACATAAGGCCCATTGGTGCGGCCCAATGATGTGGCCCACTTGATGAATATAAGGCCCATATGATAAGGCCCATTTGACGTATTTAAGGCCCAATGGGATGTACCTAAGGTCCATTGCAATGTACGATCCCAACATGGGTTATGTAATGATGTTTACATCGGGCTGTACCTTGGGAGCAATGGCGGTTTGACGTCCCCATTGCAAGTATAGTGTTGGTTAAATGTCCGCATTATGACTTTCCCTAGGGCCCATTGTTAGGCTCGTATGTGTAATGTGTAAGCCGTCTAGGCCCGTCTTCGTTATGCACATCATCCATCCCATATAACATGTTTAATTCCATGATTCATAATCATATGCATCATACGTATGCTTGATATGAGAAATGCCTGATCATAGCATATGCCTTCGGGCAGATGGTTTAGGGGCTCCCGTACAAGGGGTGTTGCCCTACATGAGCGCACTATACGCGTAGGATTGCCGCATGACTGGATAGTGTGATTCATGCATTCGCATTGTGTGATATGGTTACTGTATGCCCTAGCGACATCAGGGCCGTAGCCTCCACAGACGTATCGTGGTTGGCAGGATTGGATACCGGAAATACTGTTCTACATGGGGTGCGATAGATATCCCTAGGTGAAAGTCCCTAAACCCTTATGGTACCAGGAGGTTGCTCCAACGTCTAGACCGAGTGGATGCATGAGCGCTGAGTGCCGATTACCAGACGGTTGCGCTTTCCACTGTGTCATGGTCGGTTGGAAGGGGGTGCGGCCTTACCCACCCGAGAGTAGGGGGCAATGCTAGGCTGAGTCTGACCAGCTCGAGGAATGGGTCCGCTATTGACGAGCCGAGCCCGATATTGGCAGGCGGATAGTGAGGTCTTTTCCACTCACCTTATTGCGCGCGATGGGGCGGCAATCTGGCTTAGAGTGTACTAGACCCCGGTGATATCCCAGATTTTTGAGCTGTATTGACATGTGGACTTAGATGAGGATTTGTATGCTTGAGTTGCATTTCGCATTGCATGGCCTTGGTATGGCCGACATCATTCCTTGCACCGCATGGCCTTGGTACGGCTAATGGGATTCTTAGCATTCATCAGCATGTTCCGCATTACTCTGATACTACATAACTACATTACCACCTTGAGCATACACTTTCACCACCCTCTAAGCTTTCTATAAGCTTATGCACGACCGTTGCGTACAGGTGACGTTGGATCGCAGCAGCGCTGAGGCTTGGGCGCGTAGTTGATCTTTTGTGGAGCTTTTGGTCTATCATCATTGTATTTCCCTTATGCTTATTGTACTTGTAAAGTTTTTGATTATAGTGGAAATGTGATGAAGTTTTTGGTTGTTGTTTGTGGGTTATGCCTTTGGTTATGCTTGTTACAAATCAAACTGATGTTGAAAATCCTCCTTGTAGCATCCCAGGATCGGAACCTGGCGAATGGGCGCTGGGAGTTGAGAATGGGGTTCTACGGAGGTTGTCGGCGCCGGATTCGGCGATCGGGAATTTTGTGAGCCCGGTTTCTGAGTTTGGGGCGTGACATTATCACAGGCATCAATTATAATATGATCTTAATGAAAAGCAGACAATCCCATATGTCTAAGTAATCTTGTTAATGCGCATGTATGCAGCATGACATGATGTATGCCGTCGCCACAACGCTCCCTTAAGCGACACCATCTAACGATCGCAAATGACAACACTCCCTCAGTGCGACCTCGACTGCCGAGTCGCCACTCTAACTAGTGCGATGCAATGCGATCGTGTTAGCCGAGTTATTAGTTAGGTCCATTCATCCAGCAGATTTGGGAATCTGGTACACCCTACGTATTAATGCCCTAAACTGGTTGCGAGGCCAAGGCCTCCCAATGCATGAGGCCGAGACCCCGCGGTCCGTGATCCCGTCGGGTTCCTCATCCCCGACTTCAAGCACATGAGGAGTGCTATGAGAAAGGGATCGCTCGCGGTCACTACAGGGAGGCGCGGTACCCGAGCATAGGTCGACAGATTGGACACAGTGTCCCATTCCACCATGCTCGGCTTACGAGGCTGTGGACCAATTTTCAAGTGGGTTAATGATGGGCTACCACGGTTGTAGGATATTCCAGGTTCCAAACATGTGTGAGAAAACAGGGTTAACAATCAAGGTTGGTCAGACGGTAGGCTAGACCTCACGAGTCAGGCGAGCGTGAGGCGTGTGACATCGGGCACGAAGGTCCCATGTAGTCGAACTACAGCCACCTGATCACATCCGCCCAAACCCACAAGTCCAACTATAGCGTAGGCCTACCGAGGGGACTACCGTCTCTTCTCAAGTTCCTGACCAACCCAAGGGTAGGAATAGTGACTCATAGCATGCCAACAACAATGCAACATCCAACATATTCAACACCTTGTTCTCATGTTGCTGAACAAACAAATCAAAATTTTCTAACAAGTAAACACTTAATATCATGAATAAAGTATATGTGTGTGGTGTGGGTTGGTGAGGAAATTAACACTTCCTCCATGTTGCGAAATCATGTACACAAGAGTAATGAAATCATACATAATATGAAGCAACAACATATAAAAATCAATACGGCATGAGCATATGATCATCCATAGACCAAATCATGTGAGAAACATGAACGACATCATGAGAGAGGGCCAAACATGTAAATCCATACCATTCCAACCAACATACAATTTCTAGGATTTCCCTAGACTTTCCAATATAACATCCAACCAATCAAAATCATTAATCTCATATTGAATTGGTGCTAGGCCACCTAAGATCAATAGTCCGCACCTATGGTTCGTTGGAGTTTTAAAAAATGCCCTAGGAAAGAGGGCTTTCGGGTCGATCGGCCGAAATCCCTAAAATAAGCTCTTGCATGTTAGAATTCCAAGATAATCCCATCTTACTATATGGATTTCAAGAAGAATGGGTGAAAACCTTACCTAGGCGACCCACGGATGGTTGTTGAAGTCAAGGAGGAGAGTTTCTCCTTGTAAGAGAGGTAGGGAGTTGGAAGGGTTGACTCACTTGGGCCCCGCTACGATCTAGGGTCCACCTTGAATCTCCTCTTCTCACACTATCTTCTCCTCTTAGCTCCTTTACTCTCTTTCTCTCTTGGTGGTTGTAGCAATTGAGAGAGAGTTATGAGAGATAGGGTTTATTCCCTAGGATTGGGCCCTTTGGCCTTAAGTCTCCTCAAATTCTCAAAATAGCCAACTAGGACTCACCTTTGGGGTTGGTGTGGCCCTAATACTCCTTTGGCCACCAAATTTGGTGGGTAAGTGCCCTATGGCCCGGTTAGGGCCTGTGTAAAATTTGGGATCAAACGGATGGACGATTGTGGGGTTTGAGTCAAGGGTTCTGATATTTAAACGACCCTGAGGGGTCCATTCTGGTGATTGGAGAGGTTCTGGTGGCCCTCTGGCTATGAAATTTCTAGGATAGATGCTTCATGGCCCGATGAAGGGTCATGCAAAATTTGGGGACGATCGGATATGGGGTTTGGTCGTACAGGTCCGATTTGCGATCGACGGTTACCGTTCAACGATTGGGTCCCAGAGCTGGTGGACGGGTGTAGGAAAATTCATTAGACCTCCACCGTAAATGTGAAAGAGATCCGACAGTTGGATAGCTTGATATCTCGGTTTCATTTGCAAGCGCCTGATTTCGGTCCTGGCATTGGTGGGGTGATCTAGTCAATGCTAGATCCCACTTCTGGGTGTCCACTGGGTCTGTGGTCCATGATGGTCCACAAGCCTAGTGAGACTTATGGTCCCCTTTATTTTTAGAATTTTCTGACCTTCCTGTGTCACGGTGTAGCCCAAACGGGCTGTCGATAAGGGCAAATGAGCCATCTAGCTAGACGGCCCGCATCGGGTCCTGCCATGACCCGACCGGTTTATTCTAATGGGCTAATCCTAGGTTGATTTGCTTGTGGTATCTCACCGCGCATGGTTCAAATGATCGGTCCTGCGAAAAATCCTACGTGGACGCCCCAGGACACTATACTGGTTGGATGGGTTGTTACAGGGCCCCACCTTGAGGTATGTACCTCATCTTTACCGTTCATCCTTCCCATCCCTATGGGATCCACTATGATGCATGTGTTGCATCCAACCGTCCAACCATTTTTAACAGATAATTTTTAGGCTTGAGACCAAAATAAGACAGATCTATTTATCATGTGGACCACACTCTTCATCCAAACTGTCCAACCATTGAAATCCTTGGGACCTTTTGATCAGGTTGAATGGGAAATAAATGTTATGGCGGGCCTTAAGAATTTTAATAGTGGTAATTATTATCACCACTTATATTGGGTGCGGCGCGGTTGTTATACATGGGACCCATTGACGTAGCCCATTTGATATACATACGGTCCATGTGATTAGGCCCATCTTAATGTAGTTGTGGCCCATCCGTTGGGGCCCATCTTGATATATACGAGACCCATGTACATGAGGCCCATGGGTCAAGGCCCAATGGGATGTACCTGAGGCCCATTATTACGTGATTCCACCATGGTTTATGTGTTGACCTTTATAGTAGGCTATGCCTTGGAAGCAATGATGGTTTGACGTCCACATTGTAAGGATAATGTTGGTTTAATGTCCGCATTGTCACTCTCCCTTAAGCCCATTGATAGGCTCATACTTGTAGTGTGTAGGCCGTCTAAGCCCATCTTCATTATGAATAGAGCCCAACACCACATAACTTGCTTAGTGTAGATCCATGATTCATGCTCATATGCATCATATGTATGCTTGATATAAGGAGTGACCGGTCATAACATATGCCTTTGGGTAGATTGTTTATGGGCTCCCTAATAGACGGAGTTGCCCTTCATGAGCGCATAGTACACGTAGGATTCTTGCAGGACTAGTAGTGTGATTCATGCACTTCACATTTGTTTGACATGATTACTATATGCCCTAGCTACATCAGGGTTATGACTTCCACAGACACATCGTGGATGACAGGATCGGATACCGAAAATATTGTTACTAAGCATTGGGGCGCCATAGATGTCCTTGGGTGAAAATCCCTAAACCCAATGGTACTAGAGGATGAATCCAACGTCAAGACCGAGTGGATATATGAGCGCACGAGGGCCGAATACCAGGAGGCCGCATCTCCCGCTGTGTTGTGGTCGGTTGGAAAGGGGTGTGGCCTTACTCGCCCGAGAGTAAGGGGCAATACTAGGTTGAGTTTGACTAGCTCGTGAATGAATCCGATATCGACGTGCCGGATAGGTATTGACAGACTATTGGCTAGGCGGATAGTGAGGTTTCTTATGCTCACTTGGACTGTGCGATTAGGAGAGCGGCAGTGCCATTTGGAGTATACTAAATCCAGATGATTATCCAGAATGAGAACTGTACTGATATATAATGAGGATTGGCATGCTTGAGTTGCATCTCGGATCGCATGGCCGTGTTATGGTCGATAGCATTCATATCTTGCACCGCATAGCCTTGGTAGGACTGATTGCATTCATGTACTCATCACCCTGATTCCGCATTACCTGACCTTGTATTCTGAGAACGCTTATATTGCGCACATACTTACACCACCCTCTAAGCTTTCTATAAGCTTATGCATGATCGATGCATGCAGGTGATGCTAGGACGCAGCCGTAACCTTGTCTGAGTTGGAGGGTGCAGTTGAGCTTTTGGAGTTTCTGTTATTATCTTTATCTTGTATTTTCCTTTTATATGCATTGTACTCAAAGTTTTGATCATAGTGGATTTTGTAATGGTGTTCTTGTGGTTATTGTTCGTGGGTTATGCTTATGGTTATGCTCATTACGAATCAAATTGATATTAGAAATCCCCCTTGTAGGATCCCAGGATCGGAACCTGGTAAATAAGAGCCGGGAGCCAAGAATGGGGTTTTACGGAGATTGTCGGCACCGGATTCGGCGATCGAAAATTTTGTGAGCCCGGTTTTCGAGTTTGGGGCGTGACAAGTTATTTCTTCGCCATTCGATTTTTCGAGTCTGACACTGTGGTTGTAATAATCTTTTCCCACGACTTGAAGTGCAGTTATGCTAACTCGAATATATTCAATTCGCATTCCATGACAATCGGAGTGACATTGAAAGTTAATATCGGTCGTCCCATGTTCCACTAATAATTTCAGAGAAAACCGAAGACTCAAAGAAAACTAAAATCAATTATTGCTTTTACGTTAGTACCCACCAAGAAGCATGGAGGACCGCCCAGTGCTTTGAATACCATGCGCATTGTATTTTTAAATTTTTTTTTATAGAAAAGATCCCTACCAATAGAACATCGTTCCATGGGGTTTTTATTGCAAAATATTTTTTTAAAGATTTTTTTTCCAACCATTTATTTTGAAAAGATCTGCTTGATCTCGTGGGGAGGCGTCGTCAAGCGGCTTTCATTTCAGCATCTTTTTTGTAATTTTTGAATAAGTTCGGCCAATCCTTTCCATTGGGGATTTCACTAGTCATGATCGAAGTCGGCTTTTATTGAAGCATATTCTCTGCCCGATGTCCAACTCAAGTATGCTTGCATTTAACAAAGCAACCCTATAACTTGGGGGAGATTATTGTTGAGTGAGCTTTAATTTTTGTGAAGAAAGAGAGAGTCTTAATAGGATGATCGAAGAGTTTGTTGCAAAGGGATTGAGACTGACCTGATTATCAAACATAGGTTGTTCTCGCGATTTTGAGTAGAATGAGGATCCTCCGTGTTGAAGGTGAAGGTGCGGGAAAATTAAATGGTCTGTTGGTACACGTCATCACTAACAAGATACGCCGGATTTCTCTCTACCGGCACAACATGGCTTTTATCGTATGGAACTTATTTTTCTTAAAATGTTTTGTGTTTCAAATCTATACTGTCCATTAATTTTGAAAGATTAGTCTAGAGCATGAGCTCAAAAATGAAGCACGTCCAAAATTTAAGTGGACCACACCACAAAAAACAACAGAGATTAAGCAACTACCATTGAAACCTTATTAGGGTCGAACCTGAGGTTTATTTGCCATTTAAAGTCTTCGTGAGGTCACGTAAGTAAACACAAACATCAACTTGGTAAGAGCCTTCTTTCATCCGGAGAAGTTTTCAACCGTATTCATCCAATTTATTGCTCCACCTGTTAGTTGTGGCCAGTTAATCTACCATTTTTTGTAGAATAAGCTTACATACAACGCCCTGCGTGGCACTCACCTTGACCTTTTCATGACATCTTGTCTACATAATATAAACCCAGACATTTTCTTCCGGGAAACAAATGGTAAGGACGACTCAAAACACGTATGGACCACACCATGCATGCATGTAAAATCATGGCTAAAACCTCTAACATCACGTGATGTGGCCAACTTGAGATTTCTTAGGGGTGGCCAAATCATCTTATTCAGCGCATCTTTTGGATAGATTGGATGGCATAACAAGAACCCGGTGAGTGGCTCAATCCCAATTGTTTCCTGTGGTGTGACTATATTTTGGATCGGGCTGATATTTGGGATTGGGGTGAACTTTATGGGCATTAAAAGCTTATGGAGGGATTGGATGTGGGCCTTGCATCACGGTGGGCCCCACACACCGTGTTCAAGAACAATCTTATTTTGTAAGCGTTGTAACGGAGAGGAGCCGGTCTTGTTTCCTTCACCTTGTTTTTCACATTAACTGATGAGCAACTGATTCAACTCCTTCCATGTCCCTAAAACTAATCATTTCAGGAACTTTTGCAGGAGTGAAGCCTTTTACATGTGCATCTCTTGGATGGAAAATGGCCCAAAAGGACAATACCTGGCCGATCCTAGCCATCCAAAAATTTGCACGGAGGATTTATACTGTTTTCCATAATTTCTTTGTTAGACCTTGATTTCATGACATGATGAAACGGTTATGATCGTGCCATCGTACAATATTTTGCCCTCATGAATGCCTCTCCATGCGAGCACAAAGGCGCTCTCACTTTCTTGACTTTGGTATTGATTTATTAGTGTTGCTAACGTATGTTATTAACTTGGATGTAAAGATGCCTTTGATTTGGAATCGCCACTAACCAAATGAATCTTAAAATATAAGGCCGGCTAGAAACTATAGAATCGCTTAGGGGTCGAGGAATAATGTATATTACTAACTTGGATGTAAAAATACATTTGATTTGAAATCGCCACAACCAAATGAATCTTAAAATCTACAGCCGGCTAGAAACCTTAGAATCGCTTAGGGGTCGGTGAATCTTATGATTCTCTAACTTAAGTGACTCCCACGGCCATAGATTTTGAGTAAGGGACTCAATGATGAAAAATGAAGGAATTAAGCACTATTTTCAGCCCACACAATGTGCAGTCTATACTTTACAAGATTTTACGGTTTTTAAGGATTTAATAGAATTTTAGTATTTTTATATTTGGTCGTGTTTCGCATAACCCATAAAGGCCGGACAGATAAAAATAAGAAAAAAAAAACTATCTAGCCTTACATCGTAGAGTCAAGTGGCCCTAGGTAGGCAAATAAAGTAAAAATGTAGTAAATAAAATGAAATGTCAACTAGCACTCCTTCACATGATTTAAGATCCTGGGCAGACAAATAAAATAAGAGAAAATAGAAGAGTGAGAATAATGCAAAATGAGATAGAAGAAAATGTGAATATATTTGATGCACTTGTAATGTATATAGTGGAATGCGAATTAAATAGAAATAGACTCCTAACTTCAATGACTTCTTTAGTAGTTATTTTTGTTCTCATATATCGGGCAGTATGTCGGCATGTTGGAAAATTTTAAGGTACATTGGGCAGCACCTCCGGGTGAACTCTAACTCTCGGACCTTCTCTATATTTTCCTATCTTTCTTTCTGTTATATGTTTTTTCTCTCTTGCTCTCTATTTCTTTCTCTTTCAGTTTCTTCCTCTCTATCTCACCTTCCTTTCGTTCCTCTCTGCCTTACTTTCCTTCGTGCCAATTTGTCTCATTTTTTTTCTTTGTTCAACAACAGGTTTATTATATAAGCATTGGCAGCCACAATCCACTGCCAATAGCGGCAATTCATTAGGTTGTGTTGTGGGCAAACGCGCGCACACACATCTATCTTTCATACGATATTATATAATGTATAATATATTATATGTAAAAGTTAAAAAGTAATGATGACTTTTTATATATTTATTTTTATAAAAGTAATCATTACTTTTATTATATATATATATATATATATATATATATATATATATATATGAAACATAATGATTAGTTTTTTTCTATAAATTCTTTAAATGTTTGTATCTTATTCGTTGTTCATTTATTTTTGGTAATCTTAGTCTCGTTAAAAAGATAATTAGATAAACTTCTTAAGAAGACTAGAATCACTTCGATCGGATCATGTTTGACATTTCGAAAGTACGATCATTCAATATATGAAATTAGTTGTCTACAATTTGACCGATTGTCTATTTTCAATGATCTTAGGCTAATTGGAAATGTCACCTGATAAGCTTTTCAATGGAACTTAAATCACTTCAATCGAATCTCATTTGATTAGTTTAAAGAGCAGCTAGAGTTTTTGCGACTTTGGCCGCTCAACAATGTGTGATTTTAATAAATGAGCCAGATCTTCCTCGTCATAACCTGGATTGGAGGAAATTTAAGCTCGTGAAGAATATCATTTGACTACCTTTCCATTGAATCATAAATCATCTTGATCAGTGAAAATTTTCTCTCAGTAATACAATGTCCATTTTGTATACAAGGATGACCATACTTTCCTTAATCTTGAAGATATAACCTCTCACACCTCAAACAGAATGCGATCCTTAGGTAGAGAGAGCTCATTTTATCCTTTTTCAGACATCAGTTGCTTTATACAGAGAGTTTGCAAGGTTATGGGGTTCGGATGCACTGCCTTGACTGAATCATTATTGAAATTGGCGTTATTCGATCAGGTCTATTAGTTGTCTCCGAGAGGTGCTGAGTATGCTCCCAGTTCGATCCATTTGGATTTTTAATGCTTTCTAAGTTAGTAGGAAATAATTTATTGAAGTCAAGATGAAGCTCAAAGAATGATTTGTCTTCATTTTAGGTGGGGTGTCTACAGATGCCTCTCTTTGGCAGAAGTTACGCGCAGTCGAATGCCAAAGTAAGTGGACACACTACCTTCTCGGTTAGATGTAGACGTCCCACCGGAGTATCATTATCGAAAGACTCGTCTGGTTAAGGAGTAATTCAGGTTTCTCTTAAGGGTTGAGGAAAATGTTATGATTGTCTATGATCATTTTGCGGCTTTGTATGGCATTAAATCACAACTATTTCACATCATGATTGACAGTTTGCATCGAGGGTGGTTTGTAAGTATGGATTTTGGGTGGTTAGTGCCCCTGCCCTTTTTGAGGCCTTATGAGGATATGCTTAACACAACTGATCTTGAAGAGTGGTTCTCGATGTTGCACAATCCCCTAAGACCACCTGTAAGACTGGTCGTTGTAATGGTCAATTGTTTGTGCTTTTACAACTTTACGGATCACCCACATTACAATACACTAGGCTGATGAGTATCCCAGACTAGAGTCACCTCGAGTTATTTCTTCGCCATTCGATTTTTCGAGTCTGACACTGTGGTTGTAATAATCTTTTCCCATGACTTGATGTGCAGTTATGCTAACTCGAATATATTCAATTCATATTCCAAGATAATCAGAGTGACACTGAAAGTTAATATTGGTCGTCCCATGTTCCACTTATAATTTCAGAGAAAACCGAAGACTCAAAGAAAACTAAAATCAATTATTGCTTTTACGTTAGTACCCACCAAGAAGTATGGCAGACCGCCCAGTGCTTTGAATACCATGCACATTGTATTTTTGAATTTTTTTTATAGAAAAGATCCCCACCTATAGAACATCGTTCCATGGGGTTTTTATTGCAAAATATTTTTTTAAGATTTTTTTTCCAACCATTTATTTTGAAAAGATCTACTTGATCTCGTGGGGAGGCGTCGTCGAGCAGCTTTCATTTTAGCATCTTTTTTTGTAATTTTTGAATAAGTTCGGCCAATCCTTTCCATTGGGGATTTCACTAGTCATGATCGAAGTCAGCTTTTATTGAAGCATATTCTCTGCTCGATGTCCAACTCAAGTCTGCTTGCATTTAACAACGCAACCCTATAGCTCGGGGGAGATTATTGTTGAGTGAGCTTTAATTTTTGTGAAGAAAGAGAGAGTCTTAATAGGATGATCGAAGAGTTTGTTGCAAAGGGAGTGAGACTGACTTGATTAACAAACATAGGTTGTTCTCGGGATGGGTGTTTTGGAAAAGCGTCCATGACTAGATGATGCAACCTGTAAGATTTTTTTTTATTATTTCTCTTTTTTTAATATCATACATGTAAAAAAAGTACGATGAAAATGATTTTTTTTTAAAGCTAGACGTGTCCCTTGAGCATGGTTTATGTTTTGGTGCTTTGGAAGGGATCAGACACTTGAATTTTCCATCGTTCATCCCATACGAGTTCTAAATTGATTCCTGAAGATTTTTGAATGTATCCTTAGGAGTATTCAATGAGAATCCTTGTTTCCTAATGTTGAGTGTGAAATATTGCATATTTTCCTCTATTTATACCTTGGTTTTATATACATGATAGTGTTTAATCGATTTAATTATGCATGTTTTCATGTGCCTGGTGATTTTAAGAGTTTAAGGTCAAATTGATGCCAAAAGGAAGATTTATGCTCAAAAGATTATTAAATGAAGATTTGGAGATTTGGAATTCATTAATAAAGAATTCACATGTCAAAGATCCAAGAAAACCAAGTGAGGAATGAAAAGAATAAAAGATTTGAAGTAAAGAAAAGGAATCTTAAAATTGTCCTAAAAACAAACATATTCTTGAAATTATCCTGAAAAAGCATATTCTAAAAATCTGAGTCTATTTTGGAAAACTAACGCAGAGTGCGTAAATTTGAGGCAGTTTAAACTCCAGTCTATTTTGGAAAACTGAGCAGAGTGCGTAAATTTGAGCCGGTTTCTAGATTTTTCCAACTCAGTGCAAAAGTTGGAGTTCCACTGCTATAAACAAGACTTCCTATGATGCTTTAAAGCAGCTTCAAGGGTTTGGAAATGTCTCAAGGAGCATACACAAGGGTGGAGCAGCCGCCAAAGAGTTTTTATTATTACCTAGTTTATTTTTCATGCTTTGTTTAAGAGATATAGTTTCAATCATGTCTATGGTTGGTTAAACCTCTTAGTTAGGGCTAAGAGGTGAAGCTTGTAGCGTGTTTGGATGTTTATTTTGCTTTGATTCTTGTTCTTATTGAACTTCATTGATTTCTAGTTTCATATTAAGAGAATATTTTTAGTTTTCTATGATTTATTGTGACTAAAATTACAATAGATGTTGTGATAGTAGTAAGATTGGTAAATCCCGTTGTTCATCATTGTCTCCTGGGCATGGTAGGGTGATGGAATCATTTTCAATCATCAAAATTCTTCTCCATTGGGAATTAGGTTAATGAAAAGTTTAGAATTGATTTAAATTGCTTTATCTTCCAATTGGATAGGATAGGACTCCAATTCTAATTTTGTTCCTTGAATCAAGTAAGGTAGTATCTTGATGGCTACAAGTGGATCCTTGGCACCCTAGTTCCCACCTTTAAATTCATAAGTTTTAATCAACATTATTCACCATTACTCTCAATTATTCATATTTCAATTTAGATCTTTTTCTAGTTCTAGTTCTAGTTATTTTCAGAATACATACAAGTTTAGTCCCTATAGATTTGACTTCGGTCTTATTGAGTTATTATTACATCGCGACCCTACACTTGGGGTTGTGAACAAGTTTTTGACGCCGTTGTCTGGGACTACAATCCGGTAACCTCTTTCCAATTCTCTCTTTCTTTTCTAGATTCTTATTTGTTGTAGGTTTTATTTTTCTTTTTCGTTGGTTTAGTTTATTTAGTTACTTGAGGGCTACGAGTGTTTCATGCCCAAGTGGGTTTGTGACAACACTTGATGTCTTTTAAGTGAAGGAGGATTAGTCGAAGGGTTACCTATCCATCACAGGATTAGACATCACTTGAGACCCTCTAAGTCAATAGAAGTGATGGCCGCAAATCAACCTCAACCTTCAGTTGAGGAAGTTCAAGATAAAAATGAGGTGCATAATGCACCCCGCCTCGTACTCTGCGAGATTATTTATAACTGGCGGGGGTGAGTACACCTTCCTGCATAATATTTTCATTGAATGCATGAACTGTGGATGTTAAACTAGGGGTAATTCAACTTCTCCCTAAGTTTCATGGACTAGAATCTGAAAGTCCATACTTGCATATGAAAGAGTTCAATGAAATCATATCTACACTACACTTCCTAAACGTTTCTGAGGACACAATTAGACTGGAATTGTTTCCTTTCTCTTTGAAAGAAAAGGCTAAGTCGTGGTTACATTCCTTAAGACCAAGGTCCATTGGCATGTGGGCTGAGATAACAAGAGAGTTCCTTGAAAAGTTCTTCCCCTATCATAAAACAAATACTTTAACGAAAGCAATCATTAATTTTGCACAAAAAAAGGATGAGACCTTCTTCTAATGTTAGGAGCGATTTAAGCATCTTATAAATTCATGTCCACCACATGGCTACGAAACATGCCGTATAACAAGCTTTTTCTATGAGGGATTGACCTCACCCATGTGCCAATTTGTGAAGATAATGTCTAATGAGGAGTTCATGAATAAGGAAGCCGATGATGCATGAGATTATTTTGATAAACTTGCTGAAAACGTGCAATCATGGGATACATCTTCAAGAATTACCACTTCTAAGCCTACTCCATCAAAGGAAATAGGAGGAATTTATGTTCTAAAAGAGGAATATGATATAAATGCAAGAGTGGCCAAACTCATAAGAAAAGTCGAGGCCATGGAACTTAAGAAGGTAGAACCCGAAAAGAATGCAAATTTTTTTGTGGTATTTGTGCTTGTAACATATATACAACTGAGAATTGCCCAACAATTCTTTCTTTTCATGAGATATTGAATGAGTAATCAAATGCCGTAAACAACTACCAAAAACCTTTCATTAGACCCGCCTCAAATACATATAACTCAAGCTAGAGGAACGGGCAAATGGAAACTCCTCAAGGGATCCTTAACCAATTTATAAATCAAAGGAAACCGCAAGCGGATCCGGTATTAAAACCTATACAAAACCAAGAGCTTTTTAATCAGGGTATGCTGCAAGCCTTTCGAGACCTTACAAAGGCCATATAATGTTTAGAAATAAAAAATTCAATTGGAGAGAAAGGGATCCTTCTGACTCAGCCTCTCCCCAACCCAAAACAGCAATATGAAATCAATGACCCAAGCTCTTCAAAACAGATGGAACAGGTTAAGTTTATCACCACTCTTAGGAGTGGGAAGACAATTGGCAAATCTATTCCGGTGAGGGCTGAAAAGCCTAAGGACCCGAAAATAGATGAGAATGATAAACCTAGCAATGCTCCACATGGGTTAGAACCTGAATCTCAAAGTAAGCCGATTGTGTCATTCCCTCAACAGTTGATTGCACCAAAAACTCTCTCTAACTTTTAGGATATTCTAGAGGTGCTTAAGCAAGTGAAGGTCAACATCCCTCTACTGGATGTCGTTAAACAAATCCATTCATATGCCAAATTTCTGAAAGGTTTATGTACGACCAAAAGATTGTAAAACATACAAAAGAAAATCTTTTTTACAGAAAAAGTGAGTGTCATCCTCAAACAAGATGTGCCACAAAAATACAAAGATCCCGGTAGCCTAACCATCACTTGTGTAATTAGGAACCACCGGATTGAGCATGCACTTATTGACTTAGGGGAGAGCGTAAATCTGATCCTTTACTCAATTTATGAACAATTGGGTCTAGGTGAATTAAAACCCACCTGGACCACATTACAACTTGTCGACCACTTAATTCGTGTACCGAGAGGGATGATTGAAGATGTATTAGTCCAAGTCGATAAATTCTACTATCTAGTAGATTTTATTATCCTGGATACTCAACCCATCATAGATGTGAGCACTTAAATACCTGTCATTCTTGGTCGCTCATTCCTTACTACATCAAATGCTATCATTAATTGTATGAATGAAATTATGAATTTATCTTTCAAAAATATGACATCGAAGCTTAACATCTTTTTTAACATGAATAAACAATTAGAGGATGATGACGATACCCATGAATTAACATGATCGATTTTTTCATGGAAGATAGAGCACTTTTGACTCTATTCTCTGACACTCTAGAGACATGCTTGACCTACTCTCCTGATTTAGATGATGACATGATTAGGGAGATGGATGCCTTACTTGATATTACACCAGTACTTGAAGTTAACCAGTAAAGGCTACAATTTGAGAAATTGCCCCAAACTGATGTAGTGTCTCTACCGTCTAGCCTCAAAGCACCGAAGCTTGATCTAAAACCTTTGCCCGTTAATCTTAAATATGTCTACTTAGGTCAAAATGAGACATACCCGGTGGTGATTTCTTCGCAACTTGAGAAATAACAAGAGTATGCTCATTTCCACTCTCATTGAGCATAAAGGAGCTCTTAGATGGTCGATTGTGAACCTTAAGGGAATTGACCATTTAATTTATACTCATTGCATCCATCTCAAGGATAATGTGAAAACCACCCGACAACCATAATGTCAACTCGATCCAAATATGAAAGAAGTGGTTAAGGCTGAGGTAATTAAGTTGTTGGATGTGGGTATCATATACCCTGTTTTTGATAGTCAATGGGTGAGTCCAACTCAAGTAGTTCCTAAGAAGTCTTTAATCACCATCGTAGCCAATGCTGACAATAAACTCGTACCAATTAGAGTTACTAATAGTTAGAGAATGTGCATTGACTACAGGAAGTTAAATACCATCACAAGGAAGGACCACTTTCCTTTGTCGTTCATTGATCAAATTTTGGAAAGGCTAGCTGGTCACTCTTATTATTGCTTCCTTGATAGATATTCAGGCTACAATCAGATAGAGATAGCCCTTGAAGATCGAGAGAAGACAACATTTACATGTCCCTTTAGCACATTTTCTTACCCAAGGATGTCATTCGGACTATGTAATGCTCCCGCAACTTTTCAGCGATGCATGTTGAGTATTTTTTCTTACATAGTGGGGCAATATTTAGAGGTCTTCATGGATGACTTCTCTGTCTTTGGTCTATCCTTCAGCGAGTGTTTGGAAAATCTTAAATGTGTGTTAAAGCGATGTGAGGAAAAGAATTTGGTTTTGAATTAGGAGAAATGTCATTTCATGGTTCCCAAGGGAATTGTGCTTGGACACATAATTTTGTCAAAGGGAATTAAGGTAGACAAGGAAAAAATTGATCTTATCTCTAACCTATCTCCACCCAAGAGCGTACATGACATATAATCCTTCCTAGGACACGCTGGATTTTATAGATGATTCATAAAGGACTTTAGTAATCTCTCTCATCATTTATGGAATCTACTTCAAAAGGATGTACCATATGAGTGGACTGAACAATAACAAGAAGCTTTCACTAAGCTCAAGGGCATATTAACTACCGCACCTATCATGCACTCTCCCGATTAGATCATCCCTTTTGAGATTATGTATAATACATCTGACTATGCTATTGGGGTGGTGTTAGGCTAGAGAAAAGAAAAGAGGCCCTACATTATTCATTATGCAAGTAGAACTCTAAATTCTACCTAAGTGAACTACACTACTATGGAGAAGGAACTCTTAGTCATAGTATTCACTTTGGACAATTTTAGCTCCTACTTGATCAGATCTAAGATCATCATCTACACTGACCATACGGTGCTAAAGTATCTTCTTTCTAAGAGAGATACCAAGCCTTGCTTGATAAGATGGATCCTCTTACTCCAAGAATTTGATATTGAAATACGAGACAAAAAAGGAATAGAAAACATAGTGGCCGACCACCTTTCTCGACTTGACGTCACTAATTCCCTTGCGCCGACACTGATAAACGATATGTTCCATAACAAACAATTGTTTAAAATCTCCCATAAATGATATGTTCCATAAATGACTTGACCTCCCTGATTCCCTTGAGCCGACACTAATACCTTAGTTTGTTGACATTGCAAATTATCTTGCTAAAGGTTTCACGACAATATATTGGACTGTGTAAGATAAGAAAAAAAATTTCACCGAGGTACATAAGTTTTTCTGGGATGATCCTTATTTGTTTAAATATTGCTCAGACCAAATTCTAAAAAGATATGTGCCAGACAATGAACATCAAAGTGTTATCTCCTTTTGTCATTCTCAGGCTTGTGGTGGTTACTTTTCTGATAAAAGGACCACGACTAAAATTCTACAGTGCAATTTTTACTAGCCCACAATGTCCAGAGATACTCACGAGTTTTGTAAAGCTTATGACCGTTGCTAGAAATTGATATGTCTCATTGAAATATGATGCCTCTGAACCTCATTCTTATCATTGAAGCATTTAATTATTGGGGCATCGATTTCATAGGACCATTCCCCTAATCTTTTAGGAATATTTACATTTTGTTAGCAGTAGATTATGTCACTATGTGGGTCGAAGTGATCCTGTGGTGGAATAATGATCATAAAACGGTCATTCGATTCTTAAAAGAAAATATCCTTTCCCAGTTCGGAGCACTTCGGGCCATCATTAGTGATGGAGGTTCACACTTTTGTAATAGGCCATTTGAGAACTTAATGAAAGAATATGACATCTCTCATAAAGTGAGTAATCCATACCACCCGTAGACAAGCGGGCAAGCCGAGATTTTCAACATGAAAATTAAACAAATTATGAAAAAACAGTTAACCTTGACTGTAAGGTTGGTCAATTCATTTGACTGATGTTGTATGGGCTTATCGTATAGCTTTTAAGACCCCCATTGGAATGTCTCCCTTTAGAGTTGTTGTAAGATCCGTATCCCAACCAGTACCGTTCCGTAGACTTCTGCAATTTTTTTCCGGTCAAATTTCGGCAACCTTCGACCCTTAACCGGTATTTGCGCGCGACTCTGCGTCACATGCCGTCAAACCGAGTCGACTTAACCCAAGACTTGTACCCCTGCGACCGCGCCGTCGTCGCGGTTCCGATGCCGCATCTCACGCGCCGAGACGATACCCGAGCCAGGAGATGTGGGCCCGTGTTCATTTCGAGAGAAACGCCGCGCGTTGCAATTCCAAGAGAATGTCACATCAATCAATCAATCAAGGGTCAAGTACACATCACTTCACACCCCATCCCTAAGCAACCCCAAAGTCAAAGCTACCCATCCCTTACATGTCAAGTACACATCACTCACCCATCACCCATCTCTCACCTATCACCTCTCTCTCATCTCTCATCTCTCTCTCTCATTCTCTCCCTCACTCTCCCAAGCAATCTCAAGAAAAGAATCGTCCATGGCTTCCATGGAGAAGCCATGTGTGGCCCACCTTCCTATCACCCAATCCCAACCTCTAAAATCGATCTCAACCGTTGAATTTTGTTCTCTTGAAGCTCTACAATGCGTTGGTGGAAGAATGAAGAAGAAGATCCTAAGGTGGGTGATCTGGTATTTGTCTTTTTGTGATTTAAGGGCCCACATTGGTGGGACCCATCTAGATGTATGCATTGCATAGGGAGGACCCATAGTGGCGGGGTCCCTCCCTCTATCTCACCGATCTCTCTCTCTCTCTCTCTTAGTTTTGATGTGTGGCCCACCAATAATGCATGCGTTTCATCCATGCTGTGGGGCCAGCCATGATGGATGGGCCTTTTCACACTGTCCAGAAACTGGACGTGTGGGAGCCACCCTGATGCATGTGTCTTGCTCTAGCCGTCCATCTGTGTGGACCCACCTTGATGGCACGCGGGCCCCAAAGTGTGGACCTCACCTTGATTGTTTACCCAGGCCGTCCGTCCAGACCAAGGAGGTGGGCCACCTGGACGATGCACCCATCCGGACTGTCCGTCAATGGACGTCCAGGGCTGGATAGTGCTGTGCGGGCCCTGCCATGATGTATTGTAACCACGCCACCCATTTGATGGCTGGCCCAGCAGCCATTGCTGCTGATTCATGTCAGCAGATCTGGGCCTCATCATGGTGTATGTGTCTTATCTACACCGTGCATGAGATGGGGCCCACCTTAACGTCATATGTTGCACCCACACCGTCCAATTTCTGGACGGTGGAACTGGGTTGGCTGGTGTATCTCAATCCAGCAATACAGCTGGGGTATTGACGTTAGCAAATGCTAGTGGGGCCCACCTTGATGCATTAAATCCTCTCCCTCCGTCCGATGGAGGGCGGGCCAGCAGCCGCTGCAACAGTTGCTGCACGTGCAGCAGGTAGGATCTATGGGACCTACCGTGATGTAATGCCATCCAACCTTGGTGATCCACACCGTCCGTCAGATGGTAGGTGCTCCAGCAGTCGCAGCAATAGCTACTGTGCTGGCGTTGCAAGTTCCGTGGGTTTGATCTGGGTTGGTGACATCCAGACCGTCCACTATGTGGACCCCACTTCCTGCTACTGCTGTGCAGCGTCCACAAGATCTGAGGGCCACCGTGATGTATTATTTCTCCACGCCGTCTGTCCTTGTGGACCGCACCTTAATGTATTTATTATATTTGCACCGTCCAGATCTCTGGACGGTGGACCCCTTGTAATGTACAAACTCAGACGGTCCAGATCGTCCATGGACGCTGAACCATATGATATACCATGTATTATATATATATATAGAATATAATATATATATTATAGCTGTTGGCCCCACGTGGGGACCCACCTTTATATATATGTGTGGTTTTAATCCACTCTACCAATCCCTTGTTGGGGTGTGGGGCCCGCCCACACGTGCCACACGTGTGGGGTGGGCCCACCTTGATGTATACCTCCTGTAATCGCACCGTCAGATCTGTGGGTCCCACGGGATGTATTTGTTTCATCCACACCGTCCCAACCATCTGGACGGTGCTGGATCTGGTGGACGGTGTCAGGTGGGCCGCATTGTGATGTATCTGATAGCCACGTTGCCCATCTATGTTTGGGACGGCAGGGCCCACTTTGATGACATGTTGTATATTCACACGTCCATCCGTTTTTCCCTGTCGGCGGATGGGAGCCACCTTGATGTATATATATTCTATATCCAGCGTCAACGCCCCGTGAGCTCCTTAGATGTATGTGTCTACCACGCTGTCCGTCCATCCAGACCACCCAGCAGCCTGGACAATGCTGGTGGGCTCCTCCACGATGGGCAGTACTGTGTATCACCCACCACGATGTATTCATTTCATCCACACCGTCCAAATTGTGCTGGAGAATGTTTGGACGGCTGTGATTTACATGTCTAACGTTGGGACAGTGCTGATTTACATGGATAATGTTTGGACAGCACTGATTTGTTTCCAATGTTCGGATAAGGTTTGGGCGGTGCTAATCATCATTAGGGTGCCATGTGCCCATAGAATGATGTGTACGGTGATACACATGTTGCACCTGCAACTATTGAAATGATTTTAAATGTAAACCAAGCTCCCATCTGTGAGGCCCACCTTGATGTATTTTGTGATCCATCCGTCAGCCCACTTGAGGTGTATGAGGCCCATTAGTGCGGCCCATTGATGCGGTCCACTTAGCGCATATGAGGCCCATATGATAAGGCCCGACTTGATGTACACAAGGCCCATTATGATGTGTATTAGGCCCTTATCGTGTGGCCCATTGTGACGTGTATTAGGCCCATGACGCATGGCCCATTTGATGCATACGAGACTTATGTGTAGGGCCCACCTATTGTGTATATAAGGCCCATAGGTTGTGGCCCATTGTGATGTATTCGAGGCCCATGGACGAGGCTTGATGTGATGTATGTGTGGCCGTTACGTTGTGTATGAATCCCTTATGTGGGCCACTCCTTGGGATCAATGTTGGTTGGATGTCCACATTGATGAGCAATGATGATTAGATGTCCTCATTGTGACCTTCCCTTAGGCCTGGTTAGGCCCATTCTTACCGACTCCGATTGCTTTGACCGATTTACCGACTCTGATTATCGATCGATCCGATTGCCGTGACCGATTTATCGATTCTGATTATCGATCGATTCTGATTGTCGTGACCGATTACCGACTCCGATTGCCGTGACCGATTTGCTGATTCTGATTATCGATTGATTCCGATTGTCATGACCGATTACCGACTCCGATTGCTGTGACCGATTTGCCGATTCTGATTATCGATCGATCCGATTGTCGTGACCGATTTGCCGATTCTGATTATCGATCGATTGATCCGATTGTCGTGACCGATTTACCGATTCTGATTATCGATCGATTGATCCGATTGTCGTGACTGATTTACCGATTCTGATTATCGATCGATTGATCCGATTGTCGTGACCGATTTACCGATTCTGATTATCGATCGATTGATCCGATTGTCGTGACCGATTTGTCGATCCTGATTATCGATCGATTGATCCGATTGTCGTGACCGATTTATCGATTCTGATTATCGATCAATCCGATTGTCGTGACCGATTTGCCGACTTTAATTATCGATCGATCCCGGTTATCGTGACCGATTTGCCGATTCTAATTATCGATCTATCCGATTGTTGTGACCGATTTGCCGATTCTGATTATCGATTGATCCGATTGTCGTGACTGATTTACCAATTCTGATTATCGATCGATTGATCCGATTGTCATGACCGATTTGTCGATTCTGATTTTTGATCAATCCGATTGTCGTGACCGATTTGCCAACTTTAATTATCGATTGATCCCGGTTATCGTGACTTATTTACCGATTCTGATTATCGATCTATCCGATTGTTGTGACCGATTTGCCGATTCTGATTAGCGATCGAGGCTAATTATCGTGATCGATTTACCGATTCTGATTTTCGATCGATCCCGATTGTTGAGGCCGAGTATCAAAGCCGATTCCGATTGTCGAGGTTGATTGTATAGGCCAACCCCGATTGTTGAGGCCGATTCCGAGTGTCGATTCCGATTGTCGAGACCTTTATGATGTATATGTGAACCGTAGTTGAGGCTTAATGTGATGTATTCATGGCCATGGGCAAGGCCCATTGTGGCGTATTCGTGGCCTATGGGCAAGGCCATTGTGATATGTATTAGGCCCAGGATGTATGACGCATTTGATGTATTCGTGACCTATGTGTAGGGCCCACATGTCATGTATTTGAAGCCCATGAGAAGGGCCCACCTGTTGTGTATATGTGGCTCTTGAGTGAGGCCCATGGTGTTGTATATTTAACCCTTGTGAGAGGCCATGGGTCCACTATATGTCAGGTTCTATGTGGGTCATTCCTTGGGGGCAATGTCGGTTAAATGTCCACATTGTAGAGGTCGATTGTCGATGCCGGTTATTGATACTGATTAGGAGTATGTGACAGCATAGCATCATGATACATGCCCATACGCATCATCTGTATGTTTGTTATGAGATGAGGTTGACCATTGCATATGTCATTGTGTAGGTTGTTATGAGACTCCTTGATAGGCAGAGATTGTCTCACCTGAGTGCATGGTATGCGTAGGAGTGGTGCATGATTGGATTGTATGACTCATGCATCTTGCATTTGTGATCACTGTACACCCTAGCGACATCAGAGTCGTAGCCTCCACAGGTATTTCGTGGATGGCCAGATGGGACACCGGAAATCTGTTCTACATGGGGTGCTATAGATATCCCTGGGTGAAAGTCCCTAAACCCTCTTGGTTCCAGAGGTTGCTCCAACGTCTAGACCGAGTGGATGCATGAGTGCATAAGGGTCGTATACCATTAGGCCGCGTCTCTCACTATGTTGTGGTCGGTTGGAAGGGGGTACGACCTTACTTGCCTGAGAGGAGGGGGCAATGCTAGGCTGAGTCTAACCAGCTCGAGGAATGGCTCCGCTATCAACGAACCAGGCCCGATATTGACAGGTGGATAGTGAGGTCTCTTCCACTCACCTTGTTGCACGTGATGGGGCGGCAATCTGGTTTGGAGTGTAATAGACCCCGGTGATGATCCCAGAGAGTAACCGTACTGATATGTGGACTTATTGAGCAGGAATTGCATATTCATTCATTCCTTCCTTCACTATCTACTCGGACTGGTGGTGCGTAACTATTTGTTACGTGTACCTTCGCATGACCAAGATTTCGGTTGGGCGCGTGACTAACCTGAGATTAGGAGTTTACCACAATGAGTCTGACTATCCAAATTTAGGTATGGGACTGGTTTGGATAGAAGTCCTTTGTGGTGGACCCCATAGTCTGCGACACTACGTACTATCATCCCTACTTCACACTCCAGCATGGTCATTATATTCGCACCGTATATTACATTGCATTCGCAGTACTTAGCATTTTGGGTTACTATGTTTCTGCATATTATATGGCCTAGACGGACTTAGCAGGATTTACATCTTGCTTTGTACCCTCGGTATCTGATATTTGGTTATCTTTGACTCATCATTTATATGGCTGATCTGAATTGTGTACTCTGATATCGTATGACTCATGGGCATACTAGTATAATTCTGCTTAATCTGATTTCATATGATTTATGATCTTGCTAGTGTTTCTGATATTGTATCATTATGGGTTTATCAGTATTTTCGCTTACTCTGATTACTCTGATATTGCTTACTTGGCACTTACCTTGTGCACACACTTTCACCACCCTCTAAGCTTTCTATAAGCTTATGCATGATAGATGCGTGCAGGTGTTATTAGGTTGTAGCAACGTTGAGCTTGGAGCGTGCAGTTGTCTTCTGGAGCTTTGATTTCGATTTATGTATTTCCCTTTCAGCATTGTACTCAAATGATTATATTAGTGGATATGTGATGATGATGTTGCCTTTGTGAATTGGGTAATCTTGTGGTTATGCTTATTATGAGTTAAATGTACAAAAAAAATCCTCCTTGTAGGACCCAAGATCGGAATCTAGCGTATGGACGTTAGGAGCCGAGAATGGGGTACTACGGAGGCTGTCGACACCGGACTCGACGATCGTGATTCCTGTAAATCCGATTTCCGGGTTTGAGGCGTGACAGTTGTCTATGGGGAAGCCTAGCACTTGCCTGTGGAGTTGGATCATAGAGTGTACTGGGCTATTAAAAATCTAAACTTTAACTTGGACAACGCTAGCTCGCTACGCAAGCTCTAACTAAATGAACTTGAGGAAATCTGGAACGACGCTTATGAGAAGTCAAGAATTTATAAGGATAGGATGAAGGTGTTCCATGACAAGAACATCCTTCGAAAATCATTCATAATCGGTCAAAAAGTTTTTCTGTATAATTCTCGGTTACATCTTTTTTCCAGGAAAACTTCGATCTCGTTGGACCGACTCTTTCACTGTTACTAATGTCTATCCTCGTGGGCCTATCGAGATAAAGAATCTAATAAATGGTAATGTTTTCAAAGTGAATGGACATCTTCTCAAGCCATTTGTTGAGAAGTTTAATTCAGAAGACATGTCTATGCCTCTAACTGATCTTCTGTACCAGGATTGACCTCCTAGTCTGATGGAGGTATAGTTGGGTTTATTGCTTTCATAGGATTTAGGATTAAGATAGTTTGATTTTAGTTTATTTAGTCTTCGTGATAACCCATTTACATGTTACGAACTTTGGAAAAGCTTCAATTCTCCTTCTTTAGGTATTATCTTCCCATCACTTTCCATTTCTTTTCTTTGTCTCATGTGAATTGCATGCTTATATCCTTTACATCGAGGACAATGTAGGTTTTAGGTTGGGGGTGTGGATTAGGCAAACTAATCAGTGTTTTGTTAGTTTTGATAAAAAAATTGTGAAAATTTTTAAAATTTTAAGTTAAAAGCATGTTTGGGAAATGATAATTTGTGGAATTAAGAATGCTTTGAGTGTGATGATAAGATGGAGATTAAACTTTGAATTGTTGGAGTTTGATCAATCTAAATTCTTGTATTTAATTGATTAAGAGGAAGTTTGAATATCATGTTAATCTAAGTCACAAGCCACATTCAAATTACTTTTTGTAAATTGTAATAGAATTTCTCATTGTTCGTATGTGTATCATTGATAGATATTGAGAATTAAGTTTGGAGAATTTTATCCACCGTAAAAAGATGAAAAGAACCAGTTAAAAAATAGAGAGATCGACAAAAAGGTTATGTGTGATGAAAAGACTGGAAAGGAATGAAAAGTCTAAAAAGAATGAATAAATAAAAGGGACCATCGATATAAAATCAAAACCTAGAAAAAAAAGAAAAAGGTGATAAGTTCGGAATTAGTACTTGATTATTAAATAAAACTTGAGGTGATGAGCATGGCTAACATTATGAAATAGTAGTACATTATGGAAAGTAAATAGAATTCACTAACCACATTGGAAATTTTTGATATATGAACTTATGCTCATAAATGATTAATAAAGAAACTTTTTGATTAATTGCTCATGTGATTCGGTTCTAGGGTTTCAAAATTGCACTCTCGCTTCTTTAGATTGTACTCATTCATACTTGATTGCACAAATATTATTTTTTAAAAGTGATTTGAACATTGAAGATTGAATATCACTTCATGCATGTTTTGCTCGAGACTATCAAAATGCTGCTTGGGGTGTGTGTTGAGTGTAAATTATTGCATATTTCTCCCTATTTATACCTTGGTTTTATAAACATGATAGTGGTTAATCAATTTAATTATGCGTGTTTTCATGTACGATATGATTTCGAGAGCTTAAGGTGAAATTCATGTTAAAAGGAAGATTTATGCTCAAAAGATTACTAAATGAAGATTTTGAGATTTGGAAGTCATTAATGAAGAATTCACATGCCAAAGATTCAAGAAAACTAAGTGAGGAATGTAGAGAATTAAAGATTTGAAGTAAAGAAAATGAATCCTGAAATTATCCTGAAAACAAACATATTCTTAAAATTGTTTTAAAAAAGCATATTCTGAAACTTCGAGTCTATTTTGGAAAACTGCGCAGAGTTAGTAAATTTAAGGCGGTTTAAACTTTGAGTATATTTTAGGAAACTGCATAGAGTACGTAAATTTGAGGCGGTTTCTAGATTTTTCCAACTCAGTACTAAAGTTGGAGTTCCATAACTATAAATAGGACTCTCTAGGATGCTCCAAAGCATCTTTTAGGAATTGAAAAAGTCTCAAGGAGCATGCACAAGGGTGGATCAGCTGCCAAAGAGTTTTTCTTCTTACCTAGTTTATTTTCCATGCTTTGTTTGAGATTTGGTTTCAATCATGTCTATGGTTTGTTAAACCTCTTAGTTAGGGCTAAGAGGTGAAACTTGTAGCGTGTTTGGATGTTTATTTTGCTTTGATTCTTGTTCTTATTAAATTTCATTGATTTCTAGTTTGATATTAAGAGAATATTTTCAGTTTTTTATGATTTATTGTGACTATAATTACAGTAGATGTTATGATAGCTTTGGATATATTTTTTTTCCTGTTTTAAGATAGTGAGATTGGTAAATCCTATTATTCTCCATCTTCTCCTGGACAAGATAGGGTTATGAAATCTCTTCCAATCATCACAATTCTCCTCCATTGAGAATTAGGTCAATGAAAAGTTCATAGTTGATTTAAATTGTTTTATCTTCTAATTGGATAGGATAGGACTCTAATTCCAATCTTGTTCCCTGAATCAAGTAAGGTGGCATCTTGATAGCTACAAGTGGATCTTTGGCACCCTAGTTCTCACCTTACTATTCACTATAACTCTCAATTATTTAGATTTCAATTTAGATCTTTTTCTAGTTCTAGTTCTAGTTATTTTCAAAATACGTACAAGTTTAGTCCCTGTGGATTCGACCTCAGTCTTACCGAGTTATTACTACATCACGACCTTACAGTTAGGGTTGTGATCACCTAACTTGGGTTGTGCTTGATAGATCTTGAAACATCACGGTTTTTATATCTTTGACTTCGAATGCAAATTTTTTTTCATAATTGAAGTGCCTTATTTTCTTCTTGTGGTTCTTACCCGTAACTCTCTTATGAGTTTTCGTTACGACTAGCAAATTTTGCCCATGACGCCCTTTCAAGTTTTTACCACGTCTCGGGTATTTGTTCTTGCCTACCCGTTGGCAGTTGTGCCTTTTTTTCTTTGGCGCCCTTTTAGGTTTTCAGTAGGTCTACTGTGTATATGTTATTTTTACTCGAGGCGCCCATGTGGGTTTTCACCTTGCCCATTTTGCTTAAACACACTCTTTCTCTCTCTTTTTTTTTTTTTTCTTAATCTAAAAACTTTCTTACTTTTGGCCGATGATGAATTTATAGCGTAACGAGAGGCTTCGAAATGCATCTGAAAATTGGATTTTTTTTTAAAATTTTTTATTTTATAATGGAGTGAGGTTGATGGGAGTTTACCCTCGATTTTCTTTTTGGGTCTTCATTTTCTTCCTTCATTGTTTTTCCTTTTTTCGTATGCACTTATTTCTCTCCTTTTCTTTTTTCTTTTTAATTTGGGTAGTTTGAATCGTCATATGTACATACGTCCTTTTTTGTATGATTTTTTTTTTTTGAGGGCAAGTGGGTAGTGAATGTTAAGATCCGATCTTAGGAAACCTTCCTTAGCTTACTCGTTATCCATAATGCATTTTGATGTGATGGGCGTTAATGGGCTCAGCTAGATTCTCTTCCTCCATGTTGGTGAGGCAGAGTGCACCTCTAGGGAGCACCTCTCACACATTGAATGGGCCTTCCTAGGTGGGTTTGAATTTTCCCTTTATGTCAGGTAGATGAGGAGGTAGAAATTTTCTTCATTACTATGTCTTATATTTTGATTGTTCTTGCATGGACCTGCTTGTTGTAAGCTTGTGCAATCCTTCTTTAGTAACCTTGGGAATGACATAAGGCTTGCATGTGCATTTCATCTACCAGATACAATTGATCATAGCGAGCTTGTAGTCACTCTCCTTCTTCCACTTCACTTTCTAATAAAATACGTACTGAGAAAATTTCAACTTCAATGGCTAAAACAACCTCCATTTCATATGTAAGTTCATATGGAGTGGTGCTCATTACAATGTGCATGGATGCTCGATAAGCCCAAAGTGTGTATGAGAGCATTTCTAACCAATCGTGATATGTTTTCACCATTTTTTCGAGGATACGAACGAGCATTTTATTGGCAGATTCCACAACTCCATTCATTTGCTGCCGATAGGGGCTTAATCGGTGCCTTTTGACTTTAAATTACTCGAGGAAGTTGTCTGCCTTTTGGTTAACGAAGGGTGGCCCATTGTCTATGATAATAGCATATGGGATTGCATATCGACTGATGATGTTGTTCTTTAGGAACCACACCACGTGAGAGTCTATTACGGTAGTAAAAGATTATGCTTCCACCCACTTGGTGAAGTAGTCGACTGCTACTTGGATATATCTGTGGCCGTTGGATGCCTTGGGGCTGATTTTGCTAATGATGTGAATGCCCCCACATTGAAAAGGGCCAAGGTGTAGTCAGACTATATAACTCGGAAGTAGGCGCATGGATCTGATTCTTATGTTCTTAGCATTTAAAATATATCCTAATGTGTCGGCAATGATTGGTTTCCATAGTTAGCCAGTAGTATCCTACTCCTAGGAGTTTCTTGGCCGTCATGTGTCCATTCATATGTGGGTCGTAGATTCCATCTGGACCTCAAACATGATTTTTTGCAGCTTCTACCTCTTCCACGCATCGTAATAAGACCTAGTTGAAGGAACATTTGTATAAGATACCACTATTAATAGTAAATTGTGTGGCTAATCATTGGATCATACGACGGTCCGTTGGTGTTGCACTTTCTGGGTATACGCGATCTTTCCGGTATTTCTTGATATCGGTATACCAAGGGTGCTTGTCAGGTGCCATTTTAGCTTCTTCGATCTTCAAGTAGAATGCCAGATCTTCTTGCAATTCAACTATGAGTTCCCATTATGCTGCTCCCTTTGGAATGTCTAGCATAGATGATAACATGGCTAGGGCGTCAATAAATTGGTTCTTAGCACGTGGCATGTATGTAAAAGTGAATTTACAGAATTCGTCGATAACACTCTCGAGATAAGTGTGGTATGGAATCAGCTTCTCATCATTTTTCTTCTAATCACCATTCGTTTGATTGATGATGAGCTGAGAGTCACCAAAGACCCTTAACTTTTTCACCCCTAAAATAATTGCTTCTTTTAAGCCTTCTATACATGGCTCATACTCGGTTACGTTGTTCATGCATCCGAAGGCTTCCTTTCTCAAAATATGGATGGGGATGTAATCTAGAGAGTAGAGAATTACCCTTATTCAGCTTCCTTTGGCGTTAGCTGCACTGTCGAAGTATAAGGTCCATTCATCTGCCTCCGGTCTTTCTTCTCCCATGAGGAATAGGATGTCATCATCGGGGATAGTCTTTAATGGCTAGTAATCGGGCAAGGAGTGTGTTGAGAGATGGTTGACTAACGCTTACCCCTTGATTACTTTTTGAGTGACATAGGTGATTTCAAACTTAGAAAGCAACAATTGTCATTTTGCGATTCTTCCAGTTAGAACCAGTTTCTCGAACAAGTACTTCAATGGATTCATTCGTGCTAGCAGGAGGATTGAATAAGTGATCATGTATTGCGTAGGCATTGGGTGGCCTATATAAGGGCAAGAATGTCTCATCGATTAGCGAGTAGAAGGACTCGTAATAGGTGAATCAACGGCTGAGATAGTAGATCGCTTACTCCTTTTTTCCTGTGTCGTCATGTTGGTCAAGGATGCACCCGATGACATCTATGACTACTGAGATATAGAGTAACAAGGGTCGTCTGGGCACCGACGGAACTAGTACTGACGGGTTTAGCAGATACTTCTTAATTTTGTCGAATGCTTCTTGACAATCTTCATTCCATTCCTTTGGCGTGTTCTTGTGGAGCAACCTAAGTATGGGCTCGCATATAGGCATAAGATGGGGAATGAATCGACTGATTTACTGGACTCTAGCCAAGAAACTTTGAATTTCTTTCTCATTTTTTGGATGTGGCATCTCAAGAATTGCTTTGTATTTTATTTATCGACTCGAATGCCATTCTCACTAACGATGAAACCGAGCAACTTGCCCATGGTTGCCCTGAAGACACACTTTTACAGATTAAGGTGAAGCTTGAACTTTTCCAATTGGTTGAAGAGTTTTTTGAGGTCTTTGAAATACTCCTCGATGCTTTAAGACTTAACGAGCATATCATCTACATAGACTTCCAACTCTTTATTCATCATGCCATGGAAGAGTGTCGTCATGGCTCACTGGTATGTTGCTTTGGCATTTTCAACCCAAATGGCATGACTCGGTAATAAAAAGTTCCCCATAGCATGATGAATGATGTCTTTCCATAGTCTTCTGCGGCCATTTTGATTTGCTTATAACTAGAGAAACTATCCATGAAAGAGAAGATTTTATATCTCGCCCTGTTCTTAACCAGGGTATTGATGTGAGGTAGTGGGAAGTCATCCTTTTGACTAGCTTTATTGAGGTCGTAGAAGTTGATGCACATCTAGACCTTGTCATCTTTCTTGGGAACAAGAACGACGTTGGTAAGCTATTTCGGATAGTTGGATACTATCAGGAAACTGACATTGTATTACTTGATTACTTGCTCTCGTATTTTCAAGATCCATCATGGTCACATTCTCCTCAACTTTTGTTTGACTGGCTTGATTTCAAGCTTTGTGGGTAGACAGTGTATCACCATATCTTCATCAAGACTAGGCATGTTTTCGTAAGAGAATGCAAAAATTAATGATGGTGGTTTTAAAAAATCGATCATCCTCTTCCTGTCACTTGGAGACAGAGATTTTCTAATGTGTACTTCCTGAGAATTCTAAAGGGTTTCAAGATTGATCACCTTGAAATCTTCATGTGTAACGCTAACTTTTGAATCAAACTTATTAAGGAAATCCTCAAGTTCGGGAGTCGGGTCATCATTGACCTCTTCTAAACCCATGAGTTCGAAGTCTAGTTTTATGTCAAAGTTATAAATGTCGACTTCAACTTCATGCAGCTCTTGAGATGAGTCTGGCACTTTATTGCATGTGGTTTTTTAAAAATTTTCTAATTTTTTGGTATTTTGAATTTTTTTGTTGTTGTTTTTTTTTTGTTAGTTTTTTGCTATTTTTGGATTTTCTATTATTTCCATGTTTTGGGGATTTTCTATTATTTTTGTTTTAGGTTTTGAGAATTTTCTATTGTTTTTAGGTTTTGATGGTTTTTTATTGTTTTTTTCAATGTTTTCTATGGTTTTTGGGTTTTGAGGGATTTTCAGATATTTTGGGTTTTAAATTTATCAAACATTAAGCAAGTAAGCGTTTTAAACTAGGTTCTATCATGATCATGCCCGAGGTTCGAATATCTATTTACAGGGATTTTGTTTTTTCAAACTGGCACTACGAGAAGATTGACCAGCTGATTCAAATGTCATAAGGGTGGTGAACCAGTTGGAGCATTGCGCTCCCTCCCCTCTAGAGGAAGGGTTTTGGGATGCAGTGGGTTGATTTTCTCTAGTGTGTCTAATCATCATTATGTGGTGGGGACTAGGTTCTAACTCAATGTCAGATTCATTGGACATTCCTTCATTTCCTATGTCATGGAGCACTTCAGGTTGTTACAGCTACGGTGGGACCACCATCATCGTCCAATTAAGAGAGGGTAGCGCTTGCCTCTTTCCCAGTTGTTGCTTGGGCAACTCATTGAGGGCGAGACTATTGTCGTGGCCTGGTGGGTCAAAATCTGGATCTTGACTTGGATGGATGACTTCGGCGCTAACGAATTAGATTGGTGTGAAGGGGGAGGGATGGCTTATCTCTTGGCCCTTCTGCCTCCTCTTGGGATTTGCCTCCTCTGGTTCCTCTTATGAAGGAGACTTTTTCCTACTCTTTCTTCAATCTCAATTACCTTGGCGGTATCTTGGTGTTCAAGGTGATAGTTCAAGATTTGACGCTCTCCTGGAGTGAAAACATAGTTTGATTTTAAAGGACATACCATTAGAATATGATCTACTGCTTCAAACTAGAAGCTGTAATATGGGTTGTCTCTTTCTAGTTGACATGCATCAATGACTGGGATGTTAAGCTCCCCTAGAAGATTTGTTTCAATGGGAAAAAGTGGTTGTAAGTCTGGCAGAATGCAGAGACACTTTATTCCCAAGGATGCACTTAAATCTCTAGTTGATGGTATTACCCTAATTTCATGAAGCCAAGGCTATCCGAGGAGAAGATCGAATGATGAAGGGATGTCCGAAACCTGAAAAGAGATTATTGATGTATCTGGGCTAATTTATAGTTCAAGATCAACCTCTCCTTGTGCTTGTCTTCGGGAATTATCGAATTCTCTCACATTCATAAGGCTTGGCGTAAATATAGATGGCTTCAGTCCCAAATACAAGGCAATTAGGAGTGGGAAAATATTTAAACTTGAACCATTATCAATCAACACAAGCGAGATGATGTAGTCCTTATGACAGACAAATATATTTAATGACCTTGCATGGTTGCTACCTTCTAGTGGTAGTTTGTCATCTGAAAAAGTAATGGCTCGGGGTGCAACGAATTGGCTTATCATGTGTGCAGCTATTTCATGTAGAGCCTTCCGAGATATATGTGTATCATTCAAAGTTTTAACAAAAATCTCCCAGTGTGCTTGTTATGTACAGAGGATTTCCCAAATGAATATTTGGGCCAGGATGGTTTTAAGCTGCGCCGCTATATCGTATGCAGTGTCGTCTTTGTGTGCTACTCTGGCCAAAGTTCCCTTAGGATCTCCTCTGAGTCATTCTTTTCAAAATCATCTCCCATTAAGATGTATGTTTCCCACCTTAGAGTATTCTAGGTAATGCCAGCGGACTTTTTTGTTGCTTGAGACCGGTTCCATCCTTCCTTAAAGAATCAAAGGAGATGAAGATTCTAGAGGGGGTAGAGGGTTAGAGATAAAAAATATATTGTTCAATTGGGGAGCTAGTTGTGCCCCTAGGAGTACTATGAGTTGTGCAAGAGGGCCTTCTTGGATTGTCCAGCCAAATCTGGCGAGTTCGTGCGGCATACAAAACGGGGGAGGACGACTTTCCTATGTAGCAATGGGTAGATGGTATGGGACCTAACTTAGGATGGGGGATAGACCCTTCCCCATAAGGACCACTGGCTAGTAGGCTCCTAACTAATGGTGGTTATTAGTTGCTGCTAACGTAGGGGCTCATCTTTGTAAGACTTGCATGTGATGAGCATGACCAGGATGTGGTTCAGAAGCCTTCCCTTGGAGGACTAACGGAAGAGGGGCCATTAGCCCTTACAGAATGAGTGGGGGAAACTCCCTGACGTAAATTTTGGACGAGAATGCTTGAAAAACACGGGAGAAATAGTCTCCCTAGATGGCGTTGACGATTGTGGTGCTGGAAATGTTAAGGCTTGCTTGGTGTTGCAGCAGAGGATTTTGGAGTATGTTGTCACTGTTAGAAGCAGCTGTTTTAGGGGGGGTGTGACCATAATCTTATTCTGATCGATTAAATTTTGGACTGTGTGTTTCAAGGGAAAGCAACGTTCTATGGCATGACCCTACTCTAGTGGAATGCACAATACTCATTCTCCTTGTAATTTGGAGGCAACGGGTTTGGCGGTGGTTTAGGTTAGAAAGATGCCAAGAGTTGCCTTTGGATGAGTGTGGCCAAAATGTTCATGTATGATTGGGCCAATGGTGTAAATTGCCTAGGCATCGTGCCACACCCATTTGCCTATTTTGGTTTATGTATCGTGAATTCCACCTGGGTTGCTACTGCTAAGGTTGGGGTTGTTGTTCTTGCAAAGGAGAACTTGACACCCCTTGTGCAAAGGCAATGACATTGTTAGTTTCCATTGGACAATGACTAGCCATGTCTCTGTTTCTTACTCAACATTTTCTTATCTTTTCTTTAGGTTTCGCTTTTTGTGCCAAGGTAGACTGGTAGGGTCATGGTGCAATTGCGTTGGCCCTTATTTCAACTTCCACCTATTCCCCTACTTGGATTAGCTGGGTAAAATTGGTGTACGGATTTGAAATCAGATACCCAATATATTTGGATTGGTCAAATTGACAATCATAGAGATCTGTTCTTCTTTGTCGATGAGTGTTTTCATTCGTGTAGTCATGGTTCTCTATCGGCCCACATACGCAGACAATGTTTCATTGTTCCTTTGCATAAGGATTGTTAAGTTTGACTTTTGGGGTGCTGCATTTAGATTGCACGCAAAACAATCTATAAATGCTTAGGATAATTATTTTTAGGTTCTAATCTTATGATAGTCAAGATACGTGTACCAATCTAATGCATCACCTCTTAGAAATTTTTTGAACAAACGGATTAATGCCCTGTCATCTTCTACCATGGCATCAAGTTCACTACATAAAGCCTTTAAATGTGCAGTTGAGTATCTCATGCCATCGTATCATTGAAAATTGGGCATCTCAAAGTTTGTAGGTATCCTGGCATCGGGGAATGGGCAAAGACCCTTGAACTTTATGGATAGGAGTTCCACCCCATATTCTTTTTAAAGCTCATTTTGCATAGCCCTTAGCAGTCCTTGAAGTGTTCCCGAAGTTGATCTAATTCATTTGGTTGGGCCAAAGGAGGTCATGCCCCTTCCGGCTTCTAGTTAGCTTCTTCTTCATGATGGTCAATTTCTTTGATCTTCCTGTATTCCTCGGTCAGAGGGATTGAGTGCATGGTGGGGTGATCAAATTGGAATGCGGCCCCATCCAGAGAGCGAGCTTGGTTGGATGGATATCCATGAACAATTGGTACTTGTTAAAGTTGACTGGGTTGAAATTGAAATAAATTTTTGTTGGGAGAAGGTTATTGGAATTGACTGGACTATGATTGACTGGAATGTGCTGCTTGAAGTATTAGTTGACTCCCATTAGGGAGAGGAACATGGACATGAAATTGGCCCTCTGCCAATGCTTGTTGTCTCCCATTAAGGGGAGAGTGTGTTGGAGCTTGAATAGTTGTGATTGGTGGGTTTTAAAAGTGAACCCGATTTTTGTTAAGGGGAATGGGTTAGAATTGATCGACAGTTGGGTCTGACATACCTACATGAATACTCAGTGGTTGCATGTTATGAATGAGCAATATAATTTCCGCATAAATGTGGTTCACAATGTCCTCTAACTTGTTCAAGCCACAGCCAAGATTGGTCGTCGAGTTCACAATGTCCTCTAACTTGTTCAAGCCATGGGCGAGATTGGTCGTCGAGGGAGTGGATGTGACTAATTAAGAGGCTTGCCGCCTTGGTGAATCTGAAAGAGTTGAGGTTTGTCATCTTGGGCTGACATTACTGCTTATGCATGAGTTCGAATGATGCTTTGGTAGGCACATGATGATTGCGTAGGATGGCAAACCCACAACTGATTTCTGGGTGCAATGGTTGCAGAATGGCCCACTACTTCCACATAATGGGTTTACTTTACAATCTCTTTTTTTGTATTTTCTTTTTCTTTTCTTTTTTAATACTTTTATTATTATTATTATTTTTTTTTTTATTTTTTATGCATTTTTTATTTTTCTTCTTTTTTTATATAAGGTAAGCACACAAATGTAAATGTCAGGAAAATACAGGAGGATCAGTGCACACTTGAATAACAGGAAGGTAAACAAACCAGTGTGAAGTGGATTGTAGGAAAATAAATGGACCAAAAATAACTGGAATGTCGTATGCTCTCGAGAAAGTACAGGGACCAGTTTACACTAGAATGCAGGATACAGAGAGGGAAATAATGCGGACCAGTATAGACTGGAATGCATGATGCTCGTAAGAAAGTAAAAGGACCAGTTTGCACTGGAATGCTAAATGCATGCAGAAAATTAAAGTGGACCAGTGTAGACTTGAATGCAAGATGCTCACGAGAAAGTAAAAGGGACCATCTTGCACTAGAATGCATGATGTTGGAATAAAAGTAAATGGAGCAGTATACACTGGATTGCTAGAGAGTTAGTGTGTTAGTGGGAGACCAATATTTACTAAAATGTTAGAAAGGATGACACGGAAAGTAAATAAAACCAGTATTTACTAGGGTGCAGGAAAGTAAATGTAATGAATTTATAAAATCCCCAAAAATTAAAAAATCACATGTTTCAAATCAGGCCGAAAATAGTGACAAGTAGTCCTTAGTGGAGTCATCATTTTGTGAATGCCTCCACCCCACGCGAGCATGGCGATGCCCTCACTTCCTTGTCTTTGGTATTGATTTGTTAGTGTAGCCAACGCATTGACTCGGGTGTAAAAATGTATTTGATTTAGAGTCGTCAATAGCCAAATGAAACTTAAAATCTGCGGCCTGCTAAAAATTGTAAAATCACTTAAGGGTCGAGGAATCTCACGATTGCCTAACTTAAGTGACTCCCGCGATTGGTCTACGACCATAGATTCTGAGTAAGGGCCTTGTTGATGATAAATGAATGAATTAAACATCCTTTTCTGCCCACACAATGTGTGGTCTGTACTTCACAAGATTTTGTAGTTTTTAAGGATTTAATAGAATTTCAACATTTTTATATTTGACCGTGCTTCACAAAACCCATAAGGGCTGGTTAGGCGAAAATAATGAATATATATATATATATATATATATATATATATATATATATATATATATATATATATATATATATATAACTTTAAATCGCAAAAAATGCTAACTAGCATTTCTTCACGGTATTTAAGATCCTAGGCAGGCAAATAAAATAAGAAAAAATGGAAGTGGGTGAATAATACAGAATAAGATATGATGAAATATGAATATAATTTATGCACTTTGAATGTGAGGAGTGAAATGCGAATAAAATATAGATAGACAAACTCTTAGGTTCAATGACTTCTTTAATGGCCTTTTTTTCTCTTATATTCGGCAGCATGTCGGTATGTTGAAAATTTTTAAGGTACTTTAGGCAGCACCTCCGAGGGAACTCTAACTCTCAGACCCTCCCAGTATTTTTCTTTCTTTCTGTTCTCTGTTTATTTCTCATTCTCTTTCTTTCTCTCTGTCTCACTTTCCTTCCATTCCTCTCTGTCTCACTTTTCTTCGTTCCTCTTTGTCTCGCTTTTTCTCTTTCCTCGTTTGGCAAAGGGTTCCTCATATAAGCATTGATAACCGCAATCTGCTGCTAACAGCCATAACTCGTTGGATTGTATTGTGGGTGCCCATCTTTTAAATCATAAAACTCTCTCTCTCTCTCTCTCTCTCTCTCTCTCTCTACAAATATATATCATACGCGATATTATATATGTGTGTGTGTGTGTGTCATACAATAAAAGTTAAAAAAGTAATGATGTCTTTTTATATATTTATTTTAATATATATATATATAAAACGTAATGATTAGTTTTAATTTTTCTATAAATTATTTAAATGCATATATATTATCCTTTGTTCGTCCATTTTCAATAATCTTAGTCTCGTTGGAAAGATAATGAAATAAGTTTCTTAATAAGACTAGAATCTTATCGATCGGACCCTGTTTTATTTGTTGAAAGTACGACCGTTTAGTAGATGAAATTAATTGTTTGTAATTTGATTGATTATTTGTTTTTGATGATTTTAAGTTCATTTGAAATGCGGTCCAATAAGTTTTTCAATGAATCTGAAATCACTTTAATTGGATCATGTTTGATTAGTTTAAAGTGCGGGCAGAGTTTTTACGGTTTTTGTCGCTCGGTAATGTGTGGTTTTGGTAAACAAGCCAGATCTTCCTTATCATAATCTGCATTAAAGGAAACTTAACTTCTTTAGGAAGATTATTTGACCACATTTTCAATAAACTATAAATCATCTTAATCGATCAAAATTTGCTATTAATAATATCACGACCACTTTGTGTAAAAGGATCATCATAATTTCCTTAATCTTGAAAATGTAACTTTTCATGCCTCGACACAACATTATTTGAAAAGATCGACTAAATAGTACATAAAGCGATATTTGGCTGGAGGGAGTTCATTTTATTTTTTTTCTATATATTAATTACCACGTACATAAAGTTTATGGAGTTGTTGAGTTAAGATGCACAGCCATGAATGAATTGTTATTAAATTTAGCACTAACCGACGGGGTCCATTGATTATATCGAGAACGTGCCGAGTATACTTTTAGTTTAACTCGTTTGGGTTTTTACTCATTTCCTAGCTAGCAGTATCTAATTTATCAGGTAAAGCTTAATTCCTTATTAACTTTACCCAGCATCGAGTGGGTGTCTGACTGAACGTGTGCCTGCAAACCATAAACTCATGGACGCATGTCCGTACAGTATATTTAGTTACCAGCATGCCATGCGTACGGTGGAGATGTGCAAGTAATCAATCCACCTTAGTCCAATATATATCGTACGGTGGAGATGTGCATGTTTTCAATCCACCTTAGTCCAATATATATCGTACGGTTCCTACGGACATCTTTGACTGGTGCCAGACTCTATGTGAAATGGCAGTGAGTCATCGTACATGCAATCCGCAAGCCGTACAGATATTCAGACCGGGTTTTTTTTATTAAAAAAAAAGAAGAGGAGAAATAGCATTAACCGTCTGAAATTTCCATTCAAAATTGGATCACTCGCTATTTTAGCATTAACCATCCATTTGATACAGACCAATGGATGGTTACGATTGCTTTATGAGTGTGATTGTAGAGAAATGCACCGTCTACAATTAGATTCACAACTTAGATGGTATGGATAGCCGTTCGTAAGTTTCACATTAGGGCCGGACACCGCTACGTTTTTTTCTCTTTCTCTTATTTATTTCCTATTTATTTATTTATTTATTTATATCAAAACTAACATATCTGATATAGAAAGCCTGACAGTCCGGGGACGCCGTTTGGCTGATAACACCAACACCAGCTAGTTACCCCCCCCCCCCCCCCCCCCCCCAAATTCTTTGGTGGACCACACCTCAGGAAACAGTGGTGATGGTACTCCCACCGTTAAAAACTTACAACATGTTGATTACGTCACGTAACACCGGTAGATATAAGGGAAAACACAAATATCATCTTGATCCAAAACTTATGTGCCCGTGTTCATTCCTACCGTCGCCATCTCCAGTGAGGACCAATGAGGGAGAGTTCTATGTAATCTGTACGATGTATATGGTTTATTTGAATATATCTCGATGTGTACATAGAAGATTTTTTGATAACCGTATCTGGAACACATCAGATGGTATCTTGTATTGTTTAAGCAACCGATGAAGAAGCAATCGTGAACAACCAGTTATAAAATAGGTGGCGAGAGGAGAAGCAAGTGAGTTTAAGTAGTGCTGAACGGTTATGGTAACTGTTAAAACGTGAGAAAGATTCATATGGATAGATCAAAACTACAAATAGTAAGAAACTAAGTAAGAAGAATTCATCTCATACCAACCTAAACAAACCAAATCTATCTTTCAATTATCCTGTCATTTTACCGGTCAAATTACATTCTATAGTATAATCCTTTACTTTTCCTGTTAAGCAAACTACATTTCCTAGTATAATCTTTTATTATTCAGCCGGCCATTTACATTCCGTAGTATAATCTGTAGCTGGTAATCTTTAGTTGTAATTTGAGTCTAAGCTTGTACGTTGGATTCAGGTTATCAATTGGAAATGTGTTTTGTAGCTGCTCTTCACGACCAATTGTAAGAATCCCTTCCTATTTCCATTTATTTGTATTGAAAAGTCTTTTCGTATGGAAGGCAAAAGTGCAACCCATCATCAGAGGATGAAACCCACCCTCTGAATATCGCCCGATCCAATTTTACATGTTGAGCGAGTGGCTGAATAAGCGACCAATCTCACCCAATCTCAGTCATACACTACATGTCGACCTATCTTGGTGCCTGGGGTCATCGTTGTTCAGTTTTGAATTAAAGCCACAATTTCAATTCTGGCACGCCCGCGCACACCAAGCGCCGAAAACAGTAGCGATGAGCTTTTAGCAAGCTTGGTATAGAATTGCTAATTATGAATAGAAGAAGTGCTCGTATTTTAAGGGCTTATCCCTCTACGCCAACTGTACCACCTCCATTCGTGGATGTGCCGGTTTCGATGGCCCTTGAGGCATTAAACTTAATAATAGTCTAATACCTACTGTTAGGGATCAGGGAGGAGCATCAACTTCCCGAACTGTTCTTTTAAATAAGGTAGCCGTTGTGCTCCAAGACGTATAAATGAGTATTCAGGTCGTGCATGAGTATGGAAGGGCTCGAGGAAAGCACTTCCGTATTCCAGATAAGAATACTAATCGGTTTATTGTTGAGGGTCGAATATTGCACATTATCTCTCCTTTATATCTTGGTTTTATGAACATGATAATGCTTAATGTTCTATTTTACTCATGTTTGTGTTACAAGGTGAATTTAAGAGTTTGGATTGAAAAGGGTATTAAAAGCATGGATTTAATGCTTAAGAATCACCAAGGCAAGGGACATATTTTAGGAGACCAAAATTGAAGAATTCACATGCCAAAGATCCAAGAAAACCAAGTGAGGAATGAAGAGAATTAAATATTTGAAGTGAAGAAAAAGAATCCTGAAATTGTCCTGAAAACAAACATATTCTTAAAATTGTCTTGAAGAAGCATATTCTGAAACCCTGGGTCATTCTGTGAAATTGTGTTGAGTGAAGTCTATTTTGAAAAACTGCGTAAATTCGAGGTAGTTTCTAGAGCTTTCCAACTAGATGCGAAAGTTAGAATTTCACAACTATAAATAGGACTCCCTATGATGTTCTTAGGCATCTTTTAGGGTTTAAGGAGTAGAGTAAAAGGGTGGAGAAGCCGTCACAAAGAGTTTAATTTTATTCTTCTTCCTTAGTTATTTTCATGTTTTTCTTAAGAGACTTTGGTCCAATCATGTCTATGGTTAGCTAAACCTCCTAGCTAAAGCTAAGAGATGAAGCTTGTAGCGTGATGAGATGTCTTTATTGCTTTGATTCATGTTTCTATTGAACTTACTTTGATTTTAGTTTGATATTTAAGGAATACTTTCAGTTTTTAATGATTTATTGTGACTTAAGTTACCATAAATCTGCAATAGCTTTGAGTATATTCTTTTCCTGTTTTGAGACTATGGGATTGGTAAATCCTATTGTTTGTCATCGTCTCATGGGCATAGTTTGGTGATGGAATCCTTGCCAATTATCATAATTATCCTATTTTGAGAATTAGGTCAAAAGAAGTTCAGATTTGATCTTAATTGCTATATCTTCCAATTGGATACAATAGGACTCCAATTCCAATTGTGTTACTTGAATTAAGTAAGGAATTACTCTTATTGCTACAAGTGGATTCTTAGAAACCCTAGTTCCCACCTTAGAATTCTTAAGTTTCTAATTACACGCTTCACAATTACTCCCTTTAATTCCAGATATAGATTTGTATCTTTTTCTAGTTCTACTTCTAGTTTCTTTCAGAATACACACGAGATTAGTCCCTGTGGATTTGACCTCGGTCTCACCGAGATTATTACTGCATCATGACCCTACACTTGGGGTTGTGAACATATATGGCTAGCCAAACTGAAGCCATGTATTAATAGCTATGATGACCGAACGAACACCATTGACAACACAATAAATGCCGAGGGAAGTTCTATTGGCAATGCAACTCTATTTCCACCCATGCTGCTTTCGCGACGTAATCCACCACCAGTTTCTATCTCGAAGATGAGGAATGCACCACCTCCTACGGAAGTTAGGCGATCAGAATGAGAGGCTAGGAACTTTGTACCTAAAAATATGAATTAAGAATTGTCAGGAGGATTTAATCCCCAACAGTTCCCTAGATTCTAAGATAATGCAAACCAATTTGGTCCAGATCACCCGCTAATTTTATTACCTCAACAGATGGATTATGACCAAATTGTGCAAATTATCTAAGAGTTGCTTTCAGGTAGTCGGCCGTAAGACTATCCCAGTGTATCGTAAATCATACTTTGAATAGATATATCGACAACACCCATTGTCAAGGAACTATTGACCGGATTTTTCTTTATTTTTAGGCGAGCCCGATCAATCAACCATTGAACGTGTTGGCTAATTTACAATGTAGTGTGGCGAATTGGCCAACAATGACTATCATAAATTGCAGTTGTTTAGTCATTCATTAACAGCAGCAGCCTTCACATGGTACTCAAACTTATTGTAGGACTCAATACACACTTGACAAGATATTGAAGAAAAGTTTGATGCTCAGTTCTTCTCTAAGAACAGGGAAATCATTACGGTCGATCTTGCCCATCTTAGGCAGTTACCTAGAGAATCGTATGAGAGTTATACCACATGGTTTAAGCGGGCGAAGAACTGCTGTAAAATTATTATGACCGAGGCTGAATTTTTGTAACTTGCATGAGACGGGCTTGAATATAAACTTCGTAAGAAGTTTAGAGGTACGGAGTTCGTATATTTATACAACTTGACCAAAAAGGTCTCTTAGTATGAAGAACTCCTGCAAGAAGGAACCAGGCAAAATAACTCGTCATTTGGGATGGATTACAATAACCCAAATTATGAGATCACAATTGCTGAAGTGGTGGCTAAAATGCCACTATTATGTTCTGCATTAGTTAAAGCAGAATCTACTACTTTGACCGCACAGAAGGCTCAGATGGTTTATACCTTTGACATTAATAGAGCTAAAGAAATATTTGACATTTTCTTGGTAGGGAAATTTATCAAAATACCTGTGAATCATGTGATACCCCTGGCCGATGAGCTGCAAAAGAACGAATACTGTAAATAGCATGGAATTTGATCTAATTCAACTAACAAATGTGTCGTGTTCATGAACGTTATCCATGATCACATTGATCGCAGATTATTGAAGTTTCCTGAGAAAGGGGAGAAATCATTGTTGATCGATACAGACTCGTTCCCATTCAATCTTGAAGTCAACATGGTCACGGCCAATCTGAGGAATTAGCTGCGACTGAATGTTGATCTCGGACCAGGTAATCATTGGGAAGTGTCATATCGACCAACAAAAAAAGTGTTGATGTCCCTCATATTCAAACGATAGCTGGTTGAATGCCGTTAGGAGAACCAATCAGGGTTCCCAGTTATGCGACTGATGCGCTCGAAGGACTATTTCTGGGTGGGGGACCCTCCTAAGTAAAGATGGGGAGGACATTATGTGGCCTCTCGGCCAGTTAGAAGTCATGACCACAACAAATGACTCCCAATCACCTCCCACGAAAGGAGCAACTAGCTTAGAGGATGGTCAAACCCCCTACAACATGTGAAGGAATATGGAAATGGGTCATACACTTGAAATTCTCGACAGAACTAGAAGCATTGACCCGAACCCAAAAGCGTCGATGGAAGAGGCATCGGGTTGCATTAAGAAGAAAATAAGAGGAGAATGTAATACTTCCTCGATCAGAAGTAAGTATGCGTAGGCCTTTCTGGAGGATCCAAGTACCTGAGGGCCAAGTGGCAGTGAATACCGTTGATGAAGTGTTATCTCATGTACTACAAAATTGAGACTTAGTTGCTCTCAACAAAACCGATCGGTCGGGGAGTCCTAAGGAGGAAGAAAATTGGGTAAACTTATCAGACTATTTCAGTGAAGAATGTTTCCCGTTAGATGAATGGTTGGCCAATAGATTATTATCGACTGGTGAAACACTGAAAATCATCTCACCTGGTGGTCCTTTGGTCGAGCTTGCAACCGATGAATGTGCAAGTCAAACGAAAAATATCTCAAAAGAAGCAGACCCTGAAACACTAGGGGGCAATGTCCAAGTAATGAAATTGTATTTGGGACATTGCTGCCAGTGGTATTTCATTGCAACATGGTCTTTACATTGCCAGTCGAACAGGATGGTGGTTGATGTGAAATAGTATACCCCACCGGTAATCATATAGCATGCTTCTTTACCATTTGAAGAAGATGCTAGAAATGAGTTTAAGGTGGATGAAGCATCACGTATCAACAACATCATCGTAAAGGTAGGGGATACATCTAAAAGGGTGATCATCGATAAGCTTACCCACGGCATGGTGTAGCATCTCAAGCCCTTGTAATATTGGCTCACCTCGAAGGGTGCCCCATTACTAGAATTTGGGTCGATAATAGGGCCGTTGTTAATCTGTTTTTGTTAAGAATGATGGATAAATTGGGGAAAACCCTGGCCGATCTTATTCCATCGGAAGTAACCATCATTAACTTCGCTGGTCATATCACGAATACTCATAGTGTCTTACCGTTCGACCTGATTGTAGGGACCAAGATGGTTTTAGCATCATTTTTCGTGATTGATACATCATCAAGTTATAACACATTGTTGGGGAGGAACTGGATTTATTCATTTGCATGCATCCCATCATCCCTACACCAATTAGTGATTTTCTGGAATTAGGAGAAGGTTGAGCTAGTCCTGGCCGAAAACAAACTTTTCTTAGGTTTACTAAAAGAAATATGTTCGGTCACCCAACTGGAATATCAGTAAAGAAGAACCCAGATAGTATAGTGAAAGCTATCCTAAAGGTAATGCAAGTGAGTGACACATTTCTGAGGGACATCGTTCCTTATCGACTGGTTCCGTGCTGTACAATCAAAGAAATCTCATGATCAGAATGACAGGAAATGAGGTCAACCAAGCCGATTTCACAGTCAGAATAAGAATGCTCAAAGAGAGCCTGAAAGAAATGAATGATGGCTACCTTGTAAATCTAGTCGATATGGAGGATTCATCTGAAGAAGACGGCATTAGGCTCGAAAGGCTCCTGAAGAGATGGAAGACTATCAACCCTAAGTACAAGACCCGTTGGTTGAAGTCAATTTAGAGATCGAACAAGATTAAAAGCCAACATTCATCAGCGACTTGTTGGAGCCTCATGAGAAGGAACGATTGGTGGAGTTACTGCAGGTGTTTGCTGATTGTTTTGCATGGGATTATCACGAAATGCTAGGGCTCGATCAATCTCTAGTTGAGCACAAGATGTCCATAAAGGAATGATATCGGCCACACAAGTAGCTGCTTAGGCCAATGACGACCAAAGTCACCTACAAAATCAAAGAAGAAATCAAGCAACTCTTGAAGGCTAGTTTTATTCAGCTTATCAAAAACATCGAATGGATGTTAAATGTAGTTCTAACAATAAAAAAATGGTAAGTTGAGAATCTGCATTAATTTTAGGAATTTAAACTTGGGTACACTAAAGGTTGAATACCTCATGCCAATGGTCAATCAATTGATTGTTCGACCTATCGTCCATGGGATTGTGTCCTTCATGGATGGGCACTCAAGATATAATCACATCTACATTGCATTGGACAATGCACTAAAGATGGCATTCGGATGTCCTGACCCACTAGGAACACACTATGGGGTAGTAATGCCTTTTGGACTTAAAAATGCGGTAGTTACGTATCAAAGAGCAATGAATGTCGTCTTCCATGACATGATCGGCCATTTTATGGAAGTTTATGTGGAGGATGTAGTGGTCAAATCAACCAATATGGAAGATCATTTGGACCAATTACGTAAGTCATTTAAGCGTATGAGGCTCAACAAATTGAGAATGAAACCCTTTAAATTCACTTTCAGGGTATCGGTCGGTAATTTCCCTAGGATTCCTTGTACACCAGAGAGGAATTGAAGTTGATTAGAATAAGGCTCGAGCTATCATCAATGCTTGACCGCCGAGAAACAAATCGAGGCCATGTTAATTTTATGTGAATATTTATATCTAATTGTGCAGGTAAGACTAACATCTTCTCTCCACTAATGAAATTGAAACATGGGTCCAAATTTATTTGATAGGTTGAGCATCAGTTGGCCTTTGATAGAATCATGGAGTATCTGATAAGGCCACCTGTTCTGATGCCACCAATCGATGGTCGACCACTCAAGCTGTACATTACAGCTTCAGCAGAGACAATTGGAGTTGTCTTAGCACAGGATGATGATATGTGGAAGGAGTGTGCTATTTACTACTTGAGTCGAATGTTACTTGATGCCAAGAGACGGTATTCCGCTATAGAAAAATTGTGTTTTTCATTGTACTTCTATCACACCACAAATTTGGAACCTGGACACTACTACTTCCCAAGTCTCGAACTTGGGTCAGAGCAACTTCCTTGCCACTTACTGGACTTATTGAACAGTTAGCGAACTTCCTGAACACCAAACTCAGCTTATGGCGGAAGAATATTTTTTCCTGAACGGTTAATCTGATTAGGCAATTACACATCATATGCATCGTATCAACACATACATCTAAGAGACAAACATGTTCAACATATCATACATAAGATGGTGGATTAGTTTGACAAAAAGAGAGAAGAGACAACAAAGCTCGCATAGCTCCTGCATGCACCTTGCTACTAAACGCATCCTGAAAAAGTGTAAATCATATGTATGAACAAACCATAGCTTGTGAGTCTACTACGTGCCAGGAGTAAAACACGGCTTATCAGGGCGCTCCCGTGAAGACATAAAGCTAGACAGGTTATCATGAATCATATCATCAATGTTAAGCATACCACTCGACAAGTGACCATGAATCATGAGAATAGCCAATTATCATGTACAAGATAATCAAATTCCATATTCTACAATAGGGCATACGATAGAAAAGGAATGACAAAGCTGGCGTGTGTAGTCGGGATGACAGTATGTGATATCGTAAGCCGTGGGGTTCATCACAAGGGACTTCTATCTAAACTAGTCTAATACGTGATTTGGATACCTAGACTCAATGTGGTAAACTCCTGATGTTATGTTAGCTCCATACCCAACCAGAATCATGGCCATTGCAAAGGTGCACATAATGATTTAGTTATGCACCACCAGCCTGAGTAGATAGTGGATGAATGAATTCATGACTCAAATGTTTGGCATCTCTCATCTCTATTAGTGCATCTTCTTACCATATGATACATCTCCACCAAGAATCACAACATACCACGCATGTGCATCCCATGTGTAAACCAGTGAAATACGGAACATCCCTCATTTCTATTAGTACATCTCCATACCATATGATCCATCTCCACCAAGAATCACAATATACCATATATGTGCAACCCAACATCCCCAGACAAGTGTGGGACGCATTTCCAAAAAGTAAAGTATTAGGCGCATCAACCCTTACCCATCTAGCCATCGGCTTAATAATGGGGAACCCTGATTTGTTTCACCCTACCCAGCCTCAGCAGTCAAAATACCACCCACCTCGACCTGGCACATGACGGTAGGTGAGCTCGTCACACCTCTTCCCTTCCCAGTCCCGGCAGTGGAAAGTACTCTTGCACCCATCCTATTATACTCACCTCCACTCGACACATGACGGAAGAGGACCCGATTGGCCAATTTTAATAAGTTCATTGGATGATAGGCATCTTCAATCTCGGGATCTAAGCCCAGGATGGCCATGGTGCACCTTTTTCAAACCTTCTCAATAATATTAATACTTTGCAATCACAAGGTCTCAACACAACCATCTCACTAAACCAGCCATCACGTGGCCACCACACAGAACATCCGCTCATGAAATATATCATCTATGAAAGCCCATATAATCATATTCACAGACCCCTACTCTAGATTTCATCCAAGCATATGGACCAACACGAGGGCCCAAAATACTATGATACAGACCAATACATGGGCCTAAATACTAACATACAGACCAACATGAGGGCCCAAATACTACCATACAAACCAACATGAGGGCCTAAGTACTACCATATGGACCAACACAAGGGCCCAAACATAGTACATCTCTGGATCTCATCCCATCATATGGGCTAGCATAAGGGCCCAAATCAAATATTATCCATAATCTCTTAACTCCTCTGGATGTCATCCAAGTCCATGGACCAACACGTGGGCTCCAATTTCACGATGTGCTCATGCATGTGTATAAAATAGATGCTCATAAATCAACTATGTACATCAGACTATCAAGTTGATGCTAACATAAACAAGGGTAGGATAGATCAAATCGTCAAGCTATTGCACATTGATACTTAATAGTAGACCCTTAGGTCATAGCCCATTGTTCATGGGAATGTCCATCTAGAACCTCAATCTTGTCTTGATATGCGCCAGATCATGACCCTAATACCCATAAACAATAACCCTTGACTTAGACCCATATAAGGATTAAGCATTAATCTATTATCTAGTCTTATGAGACCTAACATTGTGTATGGCTCACGATGTATGCCATATCCATCACATAGTGGTTGCATAACACACGTCATAAACATTTGTATGAGATACGCATCACACCATTATTCTTCATCACATATCACAACACATCACATGCCTTCACCATATATTATATCACATGCCATAATCATCTCATGCCCTCATGGGCTTTACTTAACAATAATGCCAATTGGCCATGTAGACCAGCTAACTAACGATAATAAAAACATCATTCCCTTAACCATGGAAGTGGGCTCACTTGGCCTCTCATCCAACGGTTATTTGTAACTAGCTTGCATCCCAAGTTCTATGGGCAAGTAGGCTTTCATAAGCCTAAGGCACCAGGCCCAACACAAGAATAGCCAGTGTGGTGCAAAGGTCCATACGTTTAAGTGTCCTCAATAGCACACTAAGGCCCCACACATCTTGTGAATACTTAACAAATGGCCACCAGGGCTCTTACATAGCATGCACATACATAAGGTGCATAGGTTATGTTGGTACACAAGTCTTCACATATATAATCGTTATCATAAACATCATTCAACATCAAATTCATTGTCATAACCTATACCATGCAAGCATGTGCAATGAGTACATAGCATAAAGAATTTACATGCATCATTAATATCATGGCCATCATACATGCCCTCGGCATTAGGTGTTTATCATGGATGAGGTTATACTCACGTTCACCAACATATTTTATTTATCATTATCTAAGCATCAAGTAAAACATGATTATCTTATCCACATGATCATCATGATAATCAATATGTGTATTATTATCACTTGGATATCAGGCATGGTGGTCATACGTATGTCACTACCACGACCGTCACCACATGCATTGGTTATCATATCATTTTTAGCATGCATGCTACCATAATAGTCCATCCACAATCACAATACGTTAAACATAAACAACATCATGCTCATCATCAATACTAGTTAGCCACCATCAAGTTAATAAGACTACGATCATCATTATTTAAATCATACCCATTATCATCATGTTACAACACATGTATCATCATCTCAACCATTAATAGGTGTGTCCCACAAAGGAGTGACTCCCATATTGACCTTAGCCTATGTGTAAGGCATATGGCCATATAGGTCAAGCATAAGTCCCACTTGGTGAACCAATAGGTCAACTCAAAGGCGTAAACTTCTAACCATAAGGATTTCAATGGTGTGGATCTAATTCCACAACTAAGTGGGCCCTACACATTCCACCATCAACTAGAAACAATGCACAATCTCAAACATAAGGACAACATACTAACATTTTTCATGTCATACATCATATTAGACCCACTAGCTACATACACAACAAACCAAGAAAAAGTCAAATTATCTACTTTATGCATTCTAAAATAGGCCTCGCTATGTGTGATCAACTTGACTAGAGGTAGTGTGCAAGAGACACTACCCAGTAGGAATGGGCCTGCCCAACGGGCTCAAGGAAGGTCACCATGGTGGGCTTCTCATTCCCCAACGATTTCTTTTAGTATTGGGCCCACTTGGGCCTTATGATTACCTCATTTAGATGGGCCCAAGGCTACCCATATCTTATGACAACAATTGGACAGAAAGATATGTGTAGTACACATTTCACGAGTTAGATAACACCCATTTACAAAACATACCAGGTGGGCCTCATTAGATGAAGGTTAAGGCCCATACAAGATAGACCACACTAGATGGCCCACCTAAGGTTTGTGCTCATCAGCACCTGGGAGTTCTTTTCCATGGTTTATATTCTGCATTAAATGAAGTGGGAAGGTGATGAACCCCACATAAAATTTATGTCAAACAGATTTTTGGTGCAAGGTTGTTTTCTAGCCATCTTCAATTCAGATTTATGATCATGTGGGGCCCACATCCGGTGAAAGTACGGATCCGTCTGGTAAAGTACGGATCCGTCTGGTATCTCTATATATGGGCTTTAAAAGATATAAGGCAAGCCTCATTAGTTGAGTGTATACAATTTATGGTGATGGCCCAAACATGGGTACTTGTAGAAAATGTGCAGGAAATAGTGCAAAATTAGTTTTGGCCCAATTTTGAGTACGTCCCATGATCACACGGGACCACCTTTCAACATGCCATCAGTTTCCCTTGGTAATATTTAATTCAAAAGATATAAGGTAGGACCAACTAGTTATGCACACATAATATTTGTCATGGGACCAAATACAAGTATTTTAATTTTCTAAGCAGAATTTTCTGCACAACTGTGCCTGGTCCCATTTTGGAATCCACTCCCCAGTCATGTGAGGTCTGATTTGGTGTAAGTAAAATATAATTTTTCTATTCATTGGTATAGTTTAAAATTTTCAAGTGGTGGCCTACTCATATCTTATGCATGGGGTCCACTACAATGGCCCAAAGTTGGTACAAAATACAAAAATAATTAGACAGTTTTCAGCAATGGGGTTTGTCACAACTTAGGACTCACTTTCCAAACACTTGGGGATCATTTCCAAAAACAAAGTGGGACATCCCATCCCATTGATATGTGAATTAAATATCCCCCATAGTGGGACCCTTAACTATAGTGTGAGGCCCACCACAAGGTGTTAAAGATACTTACATGTAATGCAGTTAGGTACTTCAAAAAATTTCAGTAAACAGAAAGTGCAAAGGAAATGAAATAGATCCAATGGAAAATGGGGCCCACAAACTGAAAAACCATAAATAAGAGACACAAAACAGTGCACATGGGTATCCAGATTGGATGAACTAAGAAAATATATAAATCACAAGTGGTCCCACACCCAAGTGGGTCAATAAGAGGATGAATGTTATGTACAACATACATTCAACATACACATCAAGTAGCACATGAAATGTATTGATAAAATCTCTATGTTCAGATTCTTTATAGGAAAATTTGAGCCAATGGACGATTTGGTAATACATCATTTAGGATATATATAGATTTCCAATCATACAGGGCCTTGAATCCATCTGGACCACACATAACAATTCAAAATGTATCTTTACGGAAGTATCCGTCGGTCCAGAGTTTCCTAAATTCTATCATGAAAGAATATGACCATAGGGACCATACATATGATTATTAACTATCTCAAGTATGTTAATAAAAAATATCAAATACATCTAACCGTCGGAATCACAGATAGGGCTCACATAACAATAGTCACAACAAGCTCCTAGATACATTTTTGTACAAGACCAAGATCTCAGTTGTCCGAACTCTAATGGAGGCTTATTATATAACATTGGAAAGATAATTCGATTTCTTATGAATCGAATAGAATATATATTTCTAATGTATTCATTAAAGGAAGCAAAATGGGTCCGTTTTTGGCAAATCAGAACCCTTTGTGTGCTGCTAGACAGCATCCAAGTAAAATTAATGCCACAAATGCTTGGACTTTTAGATAGCTACCAAAATTGGCTCAAAGTTAGCTCATATTGTGGTACATATTATTTCTAAGTTTCAACTTAGATCTTAGCATGATTGATTTTATCCAATTTTTACAAATTACTATCCATATTAAAAAACAGGATTACATTTGAAGGGTGTGGATATAATGTTCATCATGGTGGACTATACTGAAGTGGGCTACCTTGCTAATCACCATGGCCAATAATACATGCACACATGAGCTCCACACTAATGGGCCCCACATATAAAAAAAGTATAAAAGGAAGAAAGAGGAGGATGAGGAGGATGGAAGGAGGGGTGTAGACTCACCTCGAATGGATAGACGGGTGGATGATAATGTGTGGTCCACTCCCTCTAGGTTGGCCCACTCTCTCTCACTCTCTTAAAATCTCATAAATTTCTAAGTGTAGAAAAAGTATCAGTGCAAGAGAGCTCTTACTCTTTCATAAAGAATGGGGGTTGATGTGGCAAGATGATGTGGTAAATTTAGGGGGTCTTATTGGTGCTAAAAGTGAGGTGGAATGTGCTATATGCTATAAGTAGTGGATGAATAAGGTGGATGGTGCAAAGCATGCATTAGCCAAGGTGGAAGAAATTTAGGCATGCATTGGCTAGTGGATGGATAAGGACTGTGGATTGTAGGTGATGCATGGTGGATGATGAGGTGGAGTGTTTCAATTGGTTGTTTGAAGTGATGTGACACAAAACAAGACATGCATTGGATGCATATGGAGGATGAGGTGGACATGGTTCATGATTAGTTTCTAAGGCATGGGGAGGGGGTTAATGATGGATTTTGGGGTAGAACCCATTTGTCTCATAGTGTACTGTCTTATATGTGCTAGATCTTCATTTCTCATGTAGTCATTGTCCTATCTTGTGATAATTTTCATGTTCTAAAAAGTGGGCTTTAAGCCCACATGGGCTCAAGTCCAATGGGCCTAGCACAATAAAGGTTTCTTATGTTACTAGATACACAATTTGGGCCGTAGATTCGATGGGTCATATCTTACTAACGGAGCATCGGATTGAGACGGTTTTCACCATTGCGACCGCAATGAGAACACAGTCCACATGACAAAGGTTTCAAGGTCATTCGTGATAAATCACTTAGGTGGGGTTACTGGGTGCATTGGGGTGCATTGGATGGTTTACCAATGGTGTGGGTCGGGACATGTGTGTGCACGAGCGGTGTTATAAATAACCGGGATCCCACAACCTCGCAACCACTAAACTACGGCATTAGTTGATGGCCAAGAGAATAAATGTAATAGCGGTGACTGATTTGGTGAAATATATGTTAAATTGGCCGAAGTGGTAAATGGGTACTAGCTTTATCTGAGTTCGATCTCTTTTATGTTTCACAGAAGGCGATAAAGGGTCGGGCCATAGCCAACTTTTTGGCTAACTACTCTGATCTAGAGGAGCATATTCCCTCAGACATCTTGGATTTATATTGTGTACAATTAATGTCATAGAAACTTATCTTCGATGGGTCGAGGACACATGATGCATCAGGTGTTGGTGTAATCTTAATTGCCCTTAATGAAAATCAGTAGGAATTTGCATTCTAGATGGAGTTCAGTTGCACTAATAATCAGGCCGAGTACAAGGCCATGATGATCGGCCTAGAGTTCTTATAAGAATTAGCGGTAAGAACTATGACTATTATAGGAGATTCACAATTGGTGATTAGTAAAATGGGAGGGTAGTTTAAATGTGAAAAGGCCGAGCTATACGTCCTAGAGGGGGAGTGAATAGGACTATGCCAAATTAAAAAATAAATGTAGAATTTAAAGATTGATAACACAAATGAATAATAAAGAAGCACAAGTAAATTGCAACCTCAAATGTACTAGTATTGAGAGGTTGATACAAACTTAGTTCCAAGGATAACCTAACACCAAAAACCAAAGGCTTATGGCAGGACAACCTTACAAGAACATTTGTAAGTATCAAAAACCCAAACCAATAAAGAGGCAAAGGAAATAGCAAATAAACTAAACTAAGTTATTATAACTTTCTCACAAGTGCATAAAATAAATTACACCACTCACCACAAGTGCTAAAAATAAATTACAACATTCACACACATAGGCACTTTTAATCATCCACCACAAAACTAAGAATTATAGTGGTTCGCTTGTGTGCATACCAACTGTTAGAAAACAGCTACACAACTACTCCACTCTTAATATCCACTCCCTCAGGATATTAACGTTCATTATGAAAAAGGTTTTCAAAGGTTCACCTTAAAACCTTCACAATTGTGTCTTTAATTGGGCTTACATAATTCCAAAAACCCTACACTCTGAGATTTTCTGGATCACCTCAAACAAAACCAAATAGAGATTTTTCTGGCACAACTTCAAAAACCAAAAAGATATACAGAATGTAAATGTACTTATCTGGAAATTCTCCTTTGAAGAAGCCTGGTAGATTCGATCCAATGTGATGAAGATGTTCAATGTCCAGTCTCACAGATGAAAAGGCTCTAGTTCTAAATGATTTTTAATTAAATTAACCTGGGCTGGCTTGATTTGATTTTGATCTGAAGAAATGGGAAAACTCAAATCCCTTTTCAAAGTAAGATTGGAATAAAGATCTTAAAATCAAATAACAAAAGTTAATTAAAGAGAATATTAAATGAGCATAATATAGCTTAAAAATATCACAAACTTATCTCTCAGAGTTGTGTCTAGATCTTGCTTTGATGGATGAATAAACTCTGAAATTCGTGCTCTATTATTGTTTACTCGACTGGTCTAGAGGTTGGTTCGACTGGTCGAAGGATTAACAAAATTTTAAATTTTCTGGCGCGATAAGATAAGACCATTACTCGACTGGTCGAGTGGCCTGCTCGACTGGTCGAGCACAGCACTCGATTGGCCGAGTGGGACCCAGAAATGTTGCTAGACTTTGAGTCGAGCCTGCACGACCGGTCGAGCGTTGTTCACTCGACTGGTCGAGCAGTCTTTAGGACTGGTTGAGAACCCAACAAAAAATTATGAAAATTAGCAATAAACCTTGGACTGGTCGAGAAAACTCTTAGACTGGTCGAGCCAGTACTTGGACTAGTCGAACAAGGTCTAAGACTAGTCGAGAAAAAGACCTATAAACATATAAAATGACCCACGAAGAATATATATGCAACGAATATGAGATAATCTAGGGTCAATTTAGGGTCATCCAAACCTGTTTATGAGTAGGAACAAATAAAACATCATTCGCTTCCGAATCTAGAAATCTTGTGATACTTGAATCTAGAGTTCGATCTCTTACACTTGATCTTGAGTTACGCTTGAGTTCTTGAGTCTTTAGCATATGGTAGTTGATCTTCAAACTTGAACTTGAGTTCTTGAATTTGATCTTGAAAACATGAACTTCGATACGCTTCACTTCAACTTGAACATGTAGACAAGTTCGATGAAGATGCAGACAACTTTTAAAATGTACAAACCTGATTACTTAAACTCAAAGCATGATGCAAATACTAAATGGTTTGGCACAATAAAATTTGACAATACTACAGGTGCTAGATTTTCACAATAGTATTTAAAATTTCCTCCTTTGTCAAATTTGTGGCAAAACTAAATAAAGAAATATGCACAATAAAGAATCATGCACCAATCATGTACAATAAAGAGTCATTCACCCATCATGTACACTAAAGAATTATATTGTAAGACCCGTATCTTAGACTGTACTGTTCCGTAGGCTTCCGTAGTCCTCCCGGTCGAATTTCGGCAACCCTTAGCCTGTATCTGACATTTGTGAGCGATCCTAAGCCGAGACCTGCATACCCAAGTTGGCTTGACCTGAAACTTATACCCTAGCGACCGCGCCGTCGCCGCAGTTCCAACATCGTGACTCACGCCCCGATCCGATATCTGGGTCAAGAGATGTGGGCTCGTGTTCATTCTGAAGAAATGCCATTCGTTGTGAATTCTGAGAGAATTTCTACGACATGTCATATCAAATCAAGTACACAAATCCATACCCCATACCACCTCACCCTACCACAAGTACAAGCAACTATCACTCTTTTTCCTAAGGTGTGTGGCCCACCTGGTGTGTGTGTGATGGCCCACCTTGTTGGATGATCCATATGTTGTTCAAATGGTAGGATCCACCGTGATGGATGCATTGTATCCGCACATGTGACAGACCTGGATGAAGTAAAAAAAAACACAAAAATCAACTTGTTCCACAGCGTGGCCCACTGAATGTGGGGCCACCGTGTTGCATGGAATCATCTAGACCGTCCATTCATGTGGGGCCTACTATGATGGATGAGCTTCATCCAAGCTGACCGTCCAGCGTCTCTAGACACTGGACACTGACAGTCCCACCCTCCCACACACTCATGTATACATATATAATATATTATATCATGATACATGTTATATTATAAATACAATATTTTATATTAAATGATATGGTGGGCCATTCCTACTTGGGACCCACCTTTAATTTACATTATTTGCACCGTCCAGATGTATCTGGACAGTGGATTTGGAGGGTATATATATAATATTATATTATATTATAGTATATAATATAAAATACATAAAAATATGTGATTATGGTGGGCCACGTACGTGGGACTCACGTGATATATGTGATTTACATCCAGGCCGTTAGTCCAGGGCCTGGACGCTGGTCCTATTAAAAGAATATAATATTATATTATATTTTTATATATATAATGTGCATATATCATTATAATATATTAGATTATATTATATATATATGATGTACATATATATATATACATGTGTGTGGTGGGCCCCATGTGGGACCCACCTGCTGGACAGATTGGCGTGCCAAGCACGGCCCCCACCATGATGCACGTGTTGTAATCCCTACCGTCCATCCATTCATGTGGTGCCACAGTGATGTTTGGGTCTTAGCCGCACTGTCCAGATGGTTGGACGGTGGGCCCCACAATCTAATGCATATGTTGCATCCTAACCATCCATCTAGCTGGCGAGTGTCTCAAGACTTGGGAATAAAAATAAGACAGATCCATTATCACTTAGACCACACTGCAGAATAGTGGGATTGAACGTCTACCATTGTAACCCTTAGGTCACAGAAGTTTTGGACCAATATGAAATTTGTTTTTCCTCTTAGTCCAGGTTTTTGTGACATTATGAACTGATTGGATGGACAATAAACGTGATGGTGGGCTCCTTTAAATTTTAACAGTGGAAATCATTATTACCACTGTTATTTGTGGTATAGTCTAGATGATCTTTGGATCCGATTCATTTTTGGATAATGCTTTAAAATGATCTTTATCGATGGATGAGTGGTGCGGCCCAAGTAGTGCAGCCCACTCGATGTTTATGAGGCCCATTGGTGTGGCCCGTTGATGTGGCCCATTTGATGTTTATGAAGCCCATTGGTGTGGCCCATTGATGCGGCCCATTTGATGTTATGAGGCCCATTGGTGCAGCCCGTTGATGTAGCCCATTTGATGTTTATGAGGCTCATTGGTGCAACATGTTGATGCGGCCCACTTGATGTATATAAGGCCCGATGTGATGTATTTATGGCCCATGTGCCAAGGCTCATCGTGATGTATATGCGGCCCATAAGTGATGTGTATTAGGCCATTATGTGAGGCCATGGGCCCATTATATATTATATTTGGCTCTATGTGGGCCACTCCTTAGGAGCAATGTTGGTTAAATGGCCACATTGATGGGTAATGATGGTTTAATGTCCATGTTGTGACCTTCCCTTAGGCCTTTTCGGCCCATTCTCATCGAGGTTGATTATCGTGACTGATTGCCGATTCTGATTGTCATGGCTAATTGATCGATTAGCGATCGAGGCTGATTATAGTGATCGATTGTCGATTCTGAGTATCAAGGCCAATTATCGATCGATTCCGATTGTCGTGGCCATTTGCCGATTCAGATTGTCGTGGCTGATTGACCAATTAGCGATCGAGGCCGATTATCATGACCGATTGTCAATTCTGATTCTTGAGGCCGATTCTGATTATTATTGATGCCGATTCTAATTATTGAGGCCGACTTCAATTGTCGAGGCCGATTCCGATTATTATCAAGGCCGATTCTGATTATTGAGGCGGATTCTGATTATCGAGGCCGACTCTGATTGTCGAGGTCGGATATCGAGGCTGATTGCCGAGGCTCATTATGATGTATATGCGACCTGTATTTGAGGCCCATTCTGATTAGCATTCGGCCTTGGCTTGATGCATTTGAGGCCTATGTAATATATGTGAGGCCTATGTGATGAGGCCCATTGTGATGCATTTGAGGGCCAGGTGATGGAGCCTGTTGTGTTGTATATTAGGCCCATGTGAGAGGCCCATCATAGTATATATTAAACTCTTGAGTGAGGCCCATGGTGTGGTATATTAGGCCCTTGTGTGAGGCCATGCGTCCACTATATATTAGGCTCTATGTGGACCATTCCTTGGGGGTAATGTTGGTTAAATATCCACATTGTCAATGCTGGTTATTAATACCGATTATGAGTATGTGATAACATAGCATCATGATACATGCTCATACGCATTATCTACATGTTTGTTACGAGATGTGGTTAACCATTGCATATATCATTGGGCAGATTATTATGAGACTCCCTGATAGGCAGATGTTATCTCACATGAGCGCACAGTATGTGAAGGGTTGATGCATGATTGGATTGTATGATTCATGCATCTTCCATTGTGTGTTGTGATTACTGTATGCCCTAGCGACATCAGGGTCGTAGCCTCCACAGGCATGTCATGGATGGCTAGATGGGACATCAAAATGTTTGGTTTGAGCATCTGGGTACTTTGGATGTTCGTGGATGAAAGTCCCAAAACCTTTGTGGCCAAAAGACGCCCCAACGTCGAGACTGAGTGGATACATGAGCGCCCAAGTGCCGAATACCAAGAGGCCGCGTCTCCCACTGTGTCGTGGTCTATTGGAAGGGGGTATAGCCTTACCCGCCAGAGAGTAGGGGGCATAGCTAGGCTGAGTTTGACTAGCTCGTGAATGGGTCTGCTATCGACGTGTCGGGTAGATATTGACTGACTACTGGTCAGGCGAATAGTGACGTCTCTTCCACTTGCATGGTCATGTGTCAGTGGGCTGCGATTTGCATGTAGAGTGTATTAGACCCCGCTGATGATCCCAGAGATGTAAAGTACAAATTTATGGAGCAGGTGTTGCATACTCATTCATTCATTCACTATCCACTCGGGCTGGTGGTGCTCAACTATTTGTTACATATGCCTTCGCAATGGCCAGGATTTCAGTTGGGGCGCGTGACTAACTTGAGATCAGGAGTTTACCACTTTGAGTCTAACTATCCAAATTAGGTATGGGACTGGTTTGGATAGAAGTCCCTTGTGGTGGATCCCGTAGCCTCCGATACTACATACTATCATCCCAACTTCACACTCCATCATGGTCATCCCATTTGCACTGCATATTGTATTACATCCGCGGCATATGACTTTTTGGGTTACTGTGTTTCTACATCTATATGGTTTAGATATGGCTGACGGTATTCGTGAACTCATCAGGAATTGTATATTGCATTGTATCCTCGGCATCTGATATTTGGCTCTTTATGACTCCTCATTTGTATAGCTAATCTGTATTGCGTACTCTAAAACTGTATGACTTATGGATTTGTCAGTATTTTTGCTTATTCTGATATCGTATGATTCATGATCTTGCCAGTATTTCTAATATTGTATGATTATGGCACTGTATTGAATACTTGGCGGTTACCTTGTAAACACACATACACCACCCTCTAAGCTTTCTATAAGCTTATGCATGATAGATGCATGCAGGTGATGTTAGGTTACAGCAGCGTCGAGCTTGGAGCATGTAGCTGACTTCTGAAGATTTGATTTTAACATATATATTTCCCTTTCAGCATTGTATTTAAATGCTTATATTAGTGGATATATGATGATGTTGTTACCTTTGTGATTTGGGTAAACCTGTGGTTATGCTTCTTACGAGATAAATGTACGTTGAAAAATCCTCATAAGATCCTAGGATCAGAACTTGGCATATGGGCACTGGGAGCCGAGAATGGGGTACTACGAAAGCTGTTAGCAACGGATTTGGTGATCGAGATTCTTGTGAATCTGATTTCTGAGTTTGGGGTGTGACACATGCACCAATGATCAATGGACACATCTCCCCACATCTCCCTTTTATTCCATTACTCCCCCTCAATCCAGGAGAGGTGATTTGCAGAACCTGAAAAAAAATATACGCCCCATACCCTATATTCACACATCTCACATCTCTATAATTTCACCCCCTTTTGTCACAATTAGACAAAGGAAAGATATATATAGAGAAGAGAAGAAGTAAGAGAAGATAGGGAATAACAACACCAAAATATCAACAAAAAGCACAATAGCATGTCCATATACTTAAAAGGAATAGTGTGTCTAAGCAATATCCCAACAAACATGATTCAAACACAAATCCAAGAGTAGAAAATATTACTACATATCCAGAATAATAAAGAAAAACTAATCAGATCCAAATGAAGTAACGGGAATAGAAGGATCTATCTGATGTAGTCCTTTTTTAATATGCCTAAGATATCTGCGCATGTATTTAAATTGAGTTTCTTAGGACACATGTAGACCCTCTACCTTCTCCTCAAGGGATTGCAAACACTCATCAAAGTCAGAAGCCTGAAAGTCAGGATCAACCGCAGAGTCTGACTCAATCTCATCAAATAAATCATCCATATTGACATCATCTGGAGTCAAAGCATCCTCCTGTTCAGTTGCTTCATTAGCTCCACCAATACCCACATCAACTTGGCTAGGAGCCAACCTCAGATTCATCTTATTTATGTTCGAGTTGTTAAATGGAAGATGGTTAATGGGAGCTTCTCCAACAGGCATAGCCACAAGACTATGGGTGGCTAGCACAGTCATAAAATAGGTAAAGGGAATATCACTATGACTCAGATAGAGACGAAACTGAATAATGATATAACAGATAAGAGATGGAAGACATACAGAGACACCAGTAACAATAGAGTGAAGGATGCAAGCCATGAAAGTAATGAGTTCAGTCTTGTTACCAGACCTAGGATAGACATTAGAAATGAAAATACGATGGACAATCCTGTATCTGGGCAACATAAATTTGAAACTAAGCGCATTCCCGGAACTCCATTCTGCATTCATGCTGCATAATACTCTAGTGAGCATTCTTTTCTTAGACTCAAATGGTTTTGCTACAAGAGTAGAAATAGGAATACCTTCATCATTAACTAGAAGATTCATCAATCCAGAAATTAAGTGACAGTCCACATCAATTGGACCTTCTCTGGTTGTAATAGTAAATGTTAGATTCTTAGTAGAGAAGTCACTAATGCAAGCAACATGGCCTGCACAATGGAATGGTATGCCGGACTACCCCGATGTAAAATATTATCCCATCCTACAGATTGAAGGAGTAGAATAGTACCAAAAGGTGCTAAATGATTAATATTAACCATCCGTTCAACAATCACGTTGCGTAATCGAATATCCTACACATACTCAGGATCTTTTTTGGGTGACCGAATATGGCGCACCATGATAGGAGCGGAACGAAAAGAAGAAGGATCACGAGAACCTTTCTTCTTATTTCTACTCTCCATTGCAACAAGAAAAACAAGTAATACAAGGAATGTAAGAGAGGAAAGAAGGGTTTCAAGTAAATCAGATTTTTAGGTAGAAAACCCAACAAACCACCATAAACCTTGAAATAAACAACAAAAATAAGGAAATGGAAGTACAAAGAACTCAAATCTTCAAGTAAATCGAAAAAGATTCACTAACCATGAAGCAATCGAAGGTGGGTTCGACCGGTCATGCTCAAGCTGGTTGGGAAGACGAAGGAAATGAAAAAAAAAGAATTCTTTTTAGGCAATAAAAACTTCCAAACCCGAGCGAGTCGACTGGTCGAGTACATACTCGACCGGTCGAGCCACGACTGGTCGAGTGTGTACTCGACTGGTCGTGCACCTCGAAAATTCAGCATATTTTCATATTTTAAAATTTTAAAAATGTACAAAAATAAATTAAAATAAAAACATGTAACATACAACAAATAAACACATGCAATTTAGATCATATTGCACATACCCATATCTAATTTTAACTTAACAAACCTATTTCTGTCAAGTAGTTTGGTAAATATGTCTGCAAGTTGATTTTCAGTCTGAATATAATCCATAGAAATAATCTTATCTTATTCCAATTCATGAATATAATGATATCTAATGTCAATATCTTAGTTTATGAATGCTGAGTTAGGTTTTTAGAAATGTTAATTGTGCTAGAATTATCATAATACAAAACTATAGTATTTTGCGTAAATCTGTAATCACTTGACATCCTTTTCATCCACACAAGCTGGGTGCAAGCATTACCAGCTGCAATATACTCAGCTTCAGCTGTGGAAAGTGATACGAAACTCTGTTTCTTACTATTCCATGAAAGTAGACAGTTCCCGACATAAAAACATCCACCACTGGTGGATTTGCAGTCATCAATATTACCAACCTAATCAGCATCCGAATAACCAGCTAATTGAACATTAGTATCATGAGGATACCAAAGGCCAAGTTTGGCCAAACTTACGACATATCGCAAAATATGCTTTACAGCAATCAGGTGGGACTATTTAGGGTCTGATTGATATTTAGCACAAATTCCTACGCTGAATGCAATATTAGGTCGGCTCACAGTTAAATATAATAAACTACCTATCATGTTGCGATACAACTTAAAATTTACACTTTTACCTATCGAATCCTTAGAGCGTTTAAGTGTCATACTCATAAGAGTATCAAAATTTTTACCACTCTCAAAGCCAAGCTTTTAAACCAAATTTAGAGCATATTTGGTTTAAGAGATAAAGAACCCATCAGGAAGTTGTTTTACTTGTAAACCTAAAAAATAGTTCAGTTCTCCAACCATGCTCATTTCAAATTTGGACTTCATTAAATCCGTAAACTCAACAGACATGTCAGAATAGGTAGATCCATAGATAATGTTATCAACATAAATCTGTACTATTAGTATGTGATCATTGTGTTTCTTAACAAAAAAGTGTCTTATCAACACTCCCCATTATAAAGTTATGACTTACTAAAAACTTAGTCAATTTCTCGTACCATGCCCTGTGAGCTTGTTTCAATCCATAGAGTGCCTTTTTTAGGTGATAAACATGATCAGTATGTTTAGGGTCTTCAAAACCCTTAGGTTGTTCAACATATACTTCCTCATATAAATTACCGTTCAAGAATGCACTCTAAACATTCATTTGATAAATTTTAAACTTTTTATAACAAGTAATAGATATAAATAGTCTGATTGATTCAAGATGAGCTACTAGGGCAAAGGTTTCATTATAATTGATTGCTTCTATCTGAGTGTACCCTTGTACAATCAGTCTAGCCTTGTTTCTTATAATATTACTAGTTCATCAGACTTATTTTTAAAGATCCATTCAGTTCCAATAATGTGTTTATCATTAGGTCTAGGAACTAAGTACCATACATCATTCCTTATGAATTGATTAAGATCATCTTGCATAGCTACTATTCAGTTTTCATCAGTAAGCGCTTCTTTCACATTGGCCGGCTCAATCTGAGATATGAAGTATGCATAATTACAAATGTTTTCTAATTGTCTACGAGTGTGCATATCAGTGAGAAAATTTTTAAGAATTTGATCAATTGGATGATCTTTAACTGACCGTAGTTCAGTGTCATTTTGACTAGATGAGGAGTCAGATTTATCAAATAAAGGGACTTTATCATCTTCTGAACTTGAGACAAGTGTATTCAAGTGATCATCTATAACCACATTAATGGATTATTAAATTACACTGGTCCTCTTGTTAAGAACACGATATGCTCGACTATTTAGCACATATCCTACGAAAATACCCTCGTCACTTTTAGTGTCAAATTTTCTCAGATTTTTCCGATCATGTAAAATATATCACTTACTGCCAAAAACTAGAAAGTATTTGACAGTAGTCTTCTTATTGAACCATAGTTTATATGCAGTCTTATTATTAGACTTTCTGGTATAAACACAGTTAGTGATATAACATGACGTGTTCACAGCTTCAGCCCAAAGATTTTTAAGAAGTTTCATACCATTTAACATTACATTGGCCATTTCTTGAAGTACTCTATTTCTCCTTTCAACAACCCCATTATGTTAAGGTGTTTTGGGTGCAGAATACTCATGCGATATTCCATAATCACTATAGAACTTCTTAAAACTGCTATTATCGAATTCGGAACCATGTTTACTACAGATTTTGGTGACATCTGATTCCTTTGCGGTTTGGATATGCTTGAGTACCCTTTTCACTTCATCAAGATTCTTAGATTTCTCTCTCATGAAAAGTACCCATGTATACCTGGTAAAGTTATCTATAATTACTAGAATATACTTCTTACCGCCTCGACTCTTCATTCTAGTTAGTCCAACAAGATCCATGTGAAGGACTTCAGGAGGTTTGGATGTGGCATTGGAGTTCACCTTTTTGTGAGTACTCCTTGTTTGTTTTCCAATTTGACATTCGCCATAAATTTTATCCAATTTCTTTAACTTGGGTAGACCTCTAATTACTTCACTTTTGCTTAGTGTATAAACATTACGATAGTGTACATGTCATAGGCATTTATGTCATAGTTCGGTCTCATCGGTTTAGACCATGTAACATGATAATTTAAACGAGCTTGAATCACTGACTATATAGCAGTTTTCAGATGTTCTGTGAACAGTTAATATCACAAAATCATTCTCATTAGAAATCTCACACCCATGGTTGCTAAATTTTACGCTATGTTTATTATCACAAATTTGAGAAATGCTTAAGAGATTATGCTTAAGGCCCCCTACAAATAAGACAATATCAAATGGAGGAAGATTAACGAGTTGAATCGTACCTTGGCCAATAATCTTGTAATTGTTACCATCACCAAATGTGACTGAACCACCAGTCATATCTTTAAGATTGGTGAACAAGTATTTATCACCTGTCATGTGTCTGGAATAACCACTATCTAAGTACCACTTTGATTGACTTGAAGCCATAAAAGCGGTGTGGGCAACCAAACAAGCAACCTTAGGAACCCATTTCATTATTGTTTTGGGTTTTGGAGTATAGTTTGTCTTTTTATGCTTATAATTGTTGTATATTCTACCATTTGAGTTAGATTTTAGAAGCTCCTTAAGTAGATCCACAATTTCCTCAGCTAAGGGTTTGTGATTTTGATATCTATGGTTGATATGATTGTTTTTAGGTTTCATAGCTTGAAAAGTTTTAAAATTTTTACAATTATTTTGATTCAGGCTTTTCCCTTTTGAGTTAAAGGACTCCCCTTTAACAAATTTAGGAGGAGTAGTCTTACTTTGGGAGGGATATTTTTATCGTAGCACAAACCAGGTCGATCGCCACATTTCCTTGATCCGGTTAGTAGTCTTTCTAGTTTAGGATCACCCTGGGCATACCTCCAAGTATCCTTCATACTCAAAAGAGAAGAGACTTCTAGTTTTAGTTTTTCATTTTCAGATTTTAGGTTTTCAACTTGAGAGTTTTGAAATCTAAATCACACTTAGCTTTTTCAAAACAATCAGAAAAATGTGATTTTTCTAAGACTAGATTATTAAAAATTTCTTTTAATTTTAAAAACTTTTCTTTTTGAAGTTTTAATTTTATAGCTATCTTACAACTTTCCCTCTATAGGGCATCATAGACATCCTGTAAATCTTCATGATTTTCAAGGTCACTTCTCATATTTTCTTCATTGGTTGAATCATAATTATCTGATAAAGTGAATTTAGTTAGAGTCATTAAGGCTTTGACCTCATTAGTAGACTCAGGTTCAGAATCATCTGACTCAGAAGAAGCTTCAGAGCAAGACGATTCATCCCATGTGGCTAACATGCCTTTCTTTTTAGATTTATCCCTCTTTGGACATTTGTTTGCCAGATGCCTATATTCATGGCAGTTGAAACATTAGCTGTCTTTAATAGATTTCCAATTTTTAGATCTAGTTCTTTTCTTTTCTGAAGGATTTTGAAAATCTACCCTCTTTTTACTTTTAAAAATCTTATAAAACTTCTTGGCTAATAATGCCATATCATCTTCAGAATTTTCACAATCAGAATTTTCGGTATTATTTTGAGAAATATTTTTAGAACACTTAAGGGCAATGGACTTACCTTTAGGAGCTTTAAAGTTTAATTCGTAGGTTTGTAAAGAACCAACCAGTTCTTAAACCCTCATATTATCCATATCACGAAGTTCGTGAATGGCAGTGACCTTTGAATTGAATCTTTCAGGTAATGAGCATAGTATCTTTACACAGACTTTACTTTCTAGGATACTATCATCAACACCCCATGTAAAGTTGACTATGTCATTTAATTTAATATAGAAGTCCATAAAATGTTCACTTTCTTCCATACGCATCTCCTCAAACCAAGTGGTAAGGATTTAAAGTTTAGATTTCTTGACAATAGTCGTTCCCTCGTGTGTCATTTCTAGAATGCCCCAGGCTTGCTTTGCAGAATCATAAGATATAATTCTTTTGAGTTCATCTGGTGATAGTGTGCAAGTGATTGCATTTAAAGCCTTTACATTGGCACTACTCTCAGTTTTCTGAAGTGTAGTCCAAGAAAAATAGGGTGCAGCTCTCATAAATTTGGTTCCATCAGTGCCTAGAACTTCAATGGTAAGAGAGGTCCTCTAGTTACTGTGGCTTGCCACATGCTCTCATCTATGGACCTTAAAAAGATCCTCATTTTGGCTTTTCAATAGGCATAATTGGAGCCATCAAAAGGTGGAGGCCTAGTGATTAAGAGGCTATCAAAATTCGACATCTGATAAGCTCAGATCAATTAGCTTAGGAATTGAATCCAAATAAAAAAAGAAGCTATTAGGCATTGATACCACTTGAAAAGGCCAAGCTATACATCCTAGAGGGGGGGTGAATAGGACTATGCCAAATTAAAAAATAAATACAGAATTTAAAGATTGATAACACAAATGAATAATAAAGAAGCACAAGTAAATAGCAACCTCAAATGTACTAGTATTGAGAGGTTGATACAAACTTAGTTCTAAGGACAACCTAACACCAAAAACCAAAGGCTTATGGCAAGACAACTTTACAAGAACGTTTGCAAGTATCAAAAACCCAAACCAATAAAGAGGTAAAAGAAATAGCAAATAAAATAAACTAAGTTATTACAGCATTCCCACAAGTGCATAAAATAAATTACATAATTCACCACGAGTGCTGAAAATAAATTACAACATTTAAACACATAGGCACTTTCAATCATCCACTACAACACCAAGAATTATAGTGGTTTGCTTGTGTGTACACCAACTGTTAGAAAACAGCTACAGAACTACTCCACTTCTAATATCCACTCCCTTGGTATATTAGCGTTCACTATGAAAAACGTTTTCAAAGGTTCACCTTAAAACCTTCACAATTGTGTCTTTGATTGGGCTTACACAAATCTAAAAACCCCACACTCTGAGATTTTCTGGATCACCTCAGACAAAACCAAATAGAGATTTTTTCTAGCTTGATTTGATTGTAAATGTACTTATCTGAAAAGGTTCTAGTTATCTGAAAATTCTCCGTTGAAGATATACAGAATGTAAATGTACTTATCTGAAAATTCTCCGTTGAAGAAGCCCAGTAGAACCGATCCGATGTAGATGAAGATGTTTAATGTCCAATCTTACAGATGAAAAGGTTCTAGTTCTAAATGAGTTTTAATTAAATCAACCTGGGCTAGCTTGATTTGATTTTGATCTCAAGAAAGGGAAAAACTCAAATCCCTTTTCAAAGTAATATTGGAATAAAGATCTCAAAATCAAATAACAAAAGCTAATTAAAGAGAATATTAAATAAGCACAATATTCTTTAAAATATCACAAACTTATCTCTCAGAGTGGTGTCTAGAACTTGCTTTGATGAATGAATAAACTATGAAATTCGTGCTCTCTTTATAGGTGAAAATATTATTCACTCAACTAGTCTAAAGATCAGTTCGACTGGTCGAAGGACCAACAAAATTTCAAATTTTTTGGCGCAATAAGATAAGACTATTACTCGACTGGTCGAGTGGGACCCAGAAATGTTGCTGGACTTTGAGTCGAGCCTGCACGATCGATCGAGCACTGTTCACTCGACTGGTAGAGCAATCTCCAGGACTGGTGGAGAACCCAACAGAAAATTTTAAAAATCAGCAACAAACCTTGGACTGGTGAAGAAAACTCTTAGATTGGTCGAGCCAATACTTGAACTAGTCGAAGAAGGTCCAAGACCAATCGAGAAAAAGACCTATAAACCTAATTACTTCAACTCAAAGCATGATGCAAATACTAAATGGTTTGACACAATAAAATTTGACAATACTACGGGTGCTAGATTTTCACAATAGCATTTACAAAATGTACTAGCACAACTTTATTACCAAACTATGCTCTAGTAAACCAAATGCTCGACCTGTTTGAAGAAGTCGAGTTGATGCATGTCACCAGAGAACACAATACGGACGCTGATGAAATGACACAACTTGTTGTAGGGCTCGATGCCTTGAGAGGCTCGGCCGAGCGAAGGATCATTGTCCAAAGAAAATCCTTGCCGTCTGTCTTTAAGAGAGGGGATATCATGGAGGTGTGCCAGATAGAAATGGAGGAAGAAAAATATTAGAGCCTTACTCCGATGCCTGTCTACAAAGCCCGCGTACCAAAACTGTCATGATCGATAACGGATTGTATTGCAAAAAGGTCGATAGAGCCTTACTCCGATGTCTGTCTACAAAAAGAGGCCATGCTAGCTATGGGGGAAGTCCACAAAGGGATATGTGGGGGCCATTAAGATGGAAGAAAAATGAGGCTCATGCCCATATGTTACAAATACTTCTGGTCGATGATGATGGCTTGTTGCATTCAATATGCTAAGGGTTGTGAAGCTTGTCAGAAAAATGGGCTGATCTAGTATGTACCTGCCATGAAAATATATTCTATAATTAAACCTTGGCCATTCTAAGGTTGGTTGATCGACTTGATAGGTCAGATTCACCCACCCTCATTGCAGATGGACTCATTCATCTTCGTTGTGACCAATTACTTCACTAAGTGGGTAAAAGCGAAGCCCATGAAGGGTAAAAACATTCTAAGGAAAATGATTGAAGAAAATTCTTAGGAATGGCATACTAAACTGTCATAGGCTCTCTGTGCCTATAGAAATTCACATCGTACGAGTACTGGGGTGAGTCCATTCGCACTGCCCTATAGGCATGATGCAGTGGTACCCTTAGAAGTTATTATACCATCATTACGGACCGCTTATCAAGCTAGGTTAACCCCTCCTAAATTCACAGAGGCGATGTTGGCTGAATTTGAGGGCTTGGATGAAGTTCGAATGAGAGCCATCGACTCAATCGTTGCCCACAAAGCGTTCATTATTCACGCTTATAATAAAAAAGGTGAACAGTAAATCCTTCATAGTAGGAGACATGGTATGGAAAATTATACTTCAAATCGGTCGGATAGACCGTGCTCTCAGTAAGAAATGGTCTCCCACATGGGATGGACTATACATTATTGTCCAAGTTCTTAAAGGATGAGCTTATATATTGAGGGATGTGTGTGACACCTCATGAAGGAAGGAGGGTGTGATTTCCCGAGGGTACGGGAGATCTACTCTCTTCCTTTCCACTATTTTCCTCACTCGAGAGTGTTCACAACCCCAAGTGTAGGGTCGCAATATAGTAATAATCTCTGTAAGACTGAGGTCGAATCCACAGGGACTGAAACTTATACATTTCTGAAATTAACTAGAAGTAGATCTAGAAGAATATGTGAAACTAATTCTGAAGTATTTGAGAGAGTAATTGTGAATAAAGTAATTAAAACTAAGAATTTAAAGGTGGGAACTAGGGTGACAAGGGTCCACTTGTAGTGATCGGGAAGCCCTCTTACTTAATTCAAGTAACACAAGTGGAATTGGAGTCCTATCCTATCCAATTGGAAGATATATCAATAAAACTAAATCTAAACTTTCATTGATCTAATTCTCAAAGGAGGAGAATTGTGATACTTGGAAGGGATTCCATCAACAAACCATGCCCATAGGACGATGGCCGACAACCAGATTTACCAATCCCACAATCTTAAAGTAAAGAAAAGAATATACTCAAAGCTATTGCAGATCAACTGTAATTTAAGTCACAATAAATCATTAAAATTTGAAAGTATTCCTTTAAAATCAAATTAGAATCAAAGAAGGTTCAACATAAACATTAATTAAAGCAAGAGAAACATCCAATCATGCTACAAGCTTCACCTCTTAGCCCTAGCTAAGAGGTTTAGCCAATCATAGACATGATTGGACCAAAATCTCTTAAGAAAAATATGAAAACAACTAAGGAAGAAGAAGAAAAACTCTTGGCGACGACTTCCCCACTCTTTTGCTCCACTCCTTAAACCCTAGAAGATGCCTAGAAATATCCTAGGGAGTCCTATTTATAATTGTGGAACTCCAAATTTTGTACCTAGTTGGAAACTCTAGAAATTAATTTAAATTTACATGGTTTGCTAAAATAGACTTCACTCTACACAGTTTCTCAAAATAGACTTTGCTCTGCATAATTTCACAAAATGACCCAGAGTTTCAGAATATGATTTTTAGGACGATTTCAGGATTCCTTTTCTTCACTTCAAATATTTAATTCTCTTTATTCCTCACTTGGTTTTCTTGGATCTTTGGCATGTAAATTCTTTAATCTTGGTCTCCTAAGATCCATTCCTTGCCTTGGTGATTCTTGAGAATCAGATCCATGCTTTTATCACCCTTTTCAATCCAAGCTCTTAAATTCACCTTGCAACACAAACATGAGTAAAATAGAACGTTAAGCATTATCATGTTCATAAAACCACGATATAAATGGGGGATAATATGTAATATTTGACCCTCAACACAATCCCCAACCAGCATTTTGCTAGTCCCAAGCAAAGTATGTAAAAAATATTTTGAGAACCACAGGATAATTTCTATAAGCTCAAGTGGTTTTTTTTAAAAAACCAATCCAAATAATAGAATTCTAAAATACATCGATGTTGTGCATTGCCTTCGCTTAAACTCTAGCACTTGGTAAGTTTCATAATCAAGTTCAAAGCATTAATTCTCCAATTAGAACAATTCCAAACATTGAGTTCCACGAGTGAAGGTTTAATTTTTCATTTTCATGATAACATTGATAATTAAAAGAGCATTCAGGACAACCAAAACCTAAACCGAAACTTGCCTTACAGTTCATCTTTTAATTCTCTCTTTTATTCCTCCAGCTTTTGATTTTTCCATCGATGGCTTTCATGTTATGTTAACCTTTTTAAAGAACTTTAATGGGTGGCCTTTTCGAAGACAACTGTTTTTTAGCTGCGTATTATTATTATTATTATTATTATTATTATTTTAAACATAATAGAAAAATTCCCCAGGTGGGTTCCTTTCATGATAAATAATCACCAAGTTAACAATTCAATGTTGATTGAAGCTTTAATGTGACTGCTAGATGTGGGATGTGAAATCATGACTCGATTAATGTTTAAAACTTCTACTCATAGATTAATAACTTGAACTTAACTTTGAAATCTCCAAGTAACTGAATCCAAAGGATATAAATCATCAACATTAAGCATCTTATACTTCTATTTTTCAGGCAACAAAAAGAAAAGGGAAGTGATGGAAAGATAGTACCTTAAGAAGGAATTTTAAGGCTTTTCCAATGATCTCAATACGAAGATGGGTTAGCATAAAAGACTCGAACAAATAATAAGCAAACTATCCTAAAACAGTAGAGAGCAAACTATCCTAAACACCGAAAAGCAATAAACCTAACTGCACCTCCGTCAGACTAGGTGGTCAATCCTGTTAAACAGGATCATTCAAAGGTATGGACATGTCCTCTGAATCAAAATTTTCAACAAATGGCTTTAAACGGTGTCCATTCACTTTGAAATCATTGTCATTGTTTGAATTCCAAATCTCGATGGCCCCATGAGGATAGACATTAATAACAGTGAAATGGCTGGTCTAACAAGATCTGGGTTTACCCAGAAAGAGATGTAATCGAGAATTGTACAAAAAGATCTTCTGACATGGTGTGAATGATTTCTAAAGAATGTGTTGGTCAAGAAACACATTCATTGTCCTTATAAATTCTTGAGTTCTCGTATGCATTGTTCTGGATTTCCTCAAGTTCATTCAATTGAAGTTTGCGTAACTATCCAGCGTTGTCTAAATTAAAGTTTAAATTTTTAATCACCTAGTAGGCCCTATGTTCCAACTCCACAAGTAAGTGGCAAGCCTTCTAATAGACAAGTCTAAAGGGATATATTCCAATAGCGGTCTTAAATGTAGTACGGTAAGCCCATAAAGCACCAGTCAAGCAGATTGACCAATCCTTGTAGTCAGGGTTAACCATTTTTTTCAGTATGTGTTTAATTTTCCTATTAGAAATCTCAGCTTGCTCACTTGTTTGTGAGTGGTATGGAGTGCTCACTTTGTGAGAGATGTCATATTTCTTCATTAAATTGCGAATGACCTATTGTAAAAGTGTGATCCTCAATCACAAATGATAGCTCGAGGCTTTCCGAACCAGGAAAGGATGTTTTCTTTTAAGAATTTAATCACAGTTTGATGGTCATTATTTCGGCATGGGATCACTTCGATCCATTTAGTGACACAGTATACTGCTAGCAAAATATATAAATTTCAAAAGGAATGGGGGAATGGTCTCATGAAATCGATGCCCCAACAATCAAATGCTTCTATGATAAGAATGAGGTTTAAAGGCATCATAGTTCTATGGGACAATGCTCCCAATTTCTAACAACACTCACAAGCTTTGCAAAACTCATGAGTATCCCTGAACGTAGTGGGCCAATAAAAGACGCACTGTAAAATTTTGGTCGTAGTCTTTTTAGGAGAAAAGTGACCACCACAAGCTTGAGAGTGACAAAAGGAGATGACACTTTAGTGTTCATTGTCTAGCACACATCTCCTTAAGATTTGGTCTGGGCAATATTTGAATAAATACGGATCATCTCAGAAGAATTTATATACCTCGGCAAAGAATTTCTTTTTATCTTGCGAATCCAATGTGTCAACGTCGAACCTGTGGCAAGATAATTAACAATATCCGTGAAACAAAGTGATTGAGAGACTTTAAACAATTGTTCATTGGAGAACATGTCATTTATATGTGTCATTTCAAGGGAATCAGAGAGATCAAGGTGGGAAAGGTGGTCAACCACTACATTTGCTACTCCCTTTTTATCCTTTATTTCTAAATCAAATTCTTGGAGTAGAAGGATCCATCTTATCAAGCAGGGCTTAGCATCATTCTTAGAGAGGAGATATTTGAGCACCGCATGATCATGTAGATGATGATCTTGGATCCAATCAGGTAGGACCTAAATTTGTCCAAAGCGAATACTATGTCTAAGAGTTCCTTTTCCATAGTAGTTAATTCACTTAGGTAGGATTTAAGGTTCTACTTGCATAATGTATAACATAGGGTCTCTTATCTTTTTTTTAACCTAATACCACCCTAAGAGCATAGTCGGACGCATTGCACATAAGTTCAAAATGGATACTCCAATCAGGTGGCTATATGATAGGTGCGATGGTTAACATGCCCTTAAGCTTAGAAAAAACTTCTTGGCATTACTCAGTTTACTCGTATGGTACATCCTTTGTCACTTCAACTCAAAGCATGATACAAATACTAAATAGTTTGGCACAATAAAATTTAACAACACTATGGGTGCTAGATTTACATAATAACATTTACAATCTCTCCCTTTGTCAAATTTGTGACATAACCAAATGACGAATCATGCACAATAAAGAATCATGCACCATTCATGCACTAATAAGGAATCATGCATCAGTTATATATGCACAATAAAAAATCATACACCATTTGAGTAACAAATGATCAACAGACACATCTCTCCCTCATCCATTACTCCCCCTCAATCTAAGAGAGGTGATTTGCAGAACCTGAAAAAAAATTTCCATACATACTACACTCCATATTCCACAATCACACATCTCTACAATTTCTCCCCCTTTTTGTCACAATAAGACAAAGGAAAGATATATAAAGATAAGATAAGTAAATGAATTAAGATAGGAAATAACATCACCATGATAATCAATGTGAGGCACAATAGCATGTCCACATACTAAGAAGTAAAAGTATGTCCAAGAAATATCCCAACACACAAAGAGTAAAAAGTATTAATACATGTCCAGAATAAAAAAAAAACTAATCAGATCTAGATGATGGAGCAGGAATAGAAGGATCTATCTAATGTAGTCCCTTGTTAATGCGCATAAGATATTTACGCATGTATTTAAATTGATTTTCCTGAGACACATGCAGACCCTCCACCCTCTCCTCAAGGGATCGCAATTGCTCATCAAAGTCAAAAGGCTGAAAGTCTAGATCAGCCGCAGAATCTTACTCACTCTAATCAAATAAGTCATCCATATTAACATCATTAGGAGGCAAAGCATCCTTCTCTTCAGTTGCTTCAACAGCTCCACCAGCACCCACATCAACTTGGCCAAGAGCCAACCTTAGATTCACCTTATTTATATTCGAGTTGTTGAAGGGAAAATGATTAATGGGAGCTTCTCCAATAGGCATAGCCATAAGACTATGGGTGGCTAAAGTAGTCATAAGATAGGCAAATGGAATATCACTATGACCTAGATGGAGACGAAACTGAACGATAATGTAACCGATAGGTGATGGAAGACATACAGGAACACTAGTAATAATAGAGTGAAGGATGCGAGACATGAAAGAAGTAAGCTCAGTCTTGTTACCAGACCTAGAATATACATTAGAGATGAAAATACGATGGAGGATCCTGTATCTGGGTAACATATATTTGAAACTGAGCGCCGCACCAGATTTCAATCAGCATCCATGTTGCATAACACTATTTAACATCCATTTTTCAGACTCAGAAGGTCTTACCACTAGAGTAGAAATAGAAATTCTGTCATCATTAACTGGAAGATCCATCAATCTGATATTAAGTGATGGTCTACATCAATAGGACTTTCTCTAGTTGTAATAGTAAAAGTTAAATTCTCAGTAGAGAAGTCACTTATGTAAGCAAACATGGTCTGCACAATGGAACGGTGTGCCGAACCGCCCCAATTTAAAATGTTAGCTCAACCTACAGTTTGAGTGAGGGGAACAATATCGAAAGGTTCCAAATGATTAAAGTTGACCATCCACTCAGCAATCACGTTGCGAAGACGTATATCCTGCACATATTCGGGATCTTCTTTAGGTGACCGAAGATGGCACACCATGATTGAAGCGAAACGAGAAGAAGAGGGACCACGAGAGGCTCTCTTCTTATTTCTACCTTCCATAGCACAAGAAAGACAAGGAATACAAGAAATGCAAGAAAGGAAAGATGGGCTTCGAGGAAATCAGATTTTTAGCTAGAAAACCCAATCAACTACCATAAACCTTGAAATAAACTATAAAAATAATAAAATGGAAGAACAAAGAACTTAAATCCACAAGGAAATCGAAAAAGATGCACTAACCATGAAGGAACGAAGGTGGGTTCGACCGGTCGTTGTAGGGCTGGTTGGGAAAGATGAAACAAATGAAGAGAAAGCGTTTTTTACATAATAAAAGGCCCCAAACTCGAGTAGCTCGATGAGTCAAGTACATACTCGACTGGTCATGCCACGACTGGTTGAGTGTGTACTCAACTGGCCGTGCACCTCAAAAATTCTTCACTTTTCATATTTTTGAAATTTAAAAAATTTATAAAAATAAATAAAATAAAAACATGCAATATATTACAAATAAACACATGCAATTTAGATTATATTGCACATACCCATATCCTATTTCAACTTAGCAAAACTGTTTCTGTTAAGCAGTTTTGTAAATATGTCTGCAAGTTGATTTTCAGTCTAAATATAATCTGGAGTAATAATCTTATCTTCTACTAATTCATGAATATAATTATACTTAATGTCAATATGCTTAGCTCGTGAATATTTAATTAGATTTTTAAAAATGTTAATTGTGCTAGAATTGTCATAATACAATACCATAGAATCTTACGCAGATCCGTAATCACTTAACATCCTCTTCATCCACACAAGTTGGGTGCATGTATTACTGGCTGCAATATACTCAGCCTCAGTTGTGGAAAGTGATATGGAACTCTGTTTCTTACTATGCCATGAAACTAAACAGTTCCCGATATAAAAACATCCACCGCTGGTAGACTTGCGGTCATCAATATTACCAGCCCAATCAGCATCCGAATAACCGGCTAATTGAACATTAGTATCATGAGGATACCATAGACCAAGTTTGGCCGAACTTGCGATATATCTCAAAATGTGCTTTACAACAATCAGGTGGGACTCTTTAGGGTCTGATGGATATCTAGTACAGATTCCTACGCTGAATGTAATATCAGGTCGGCTCACAGTTAAATATAATAAACTACCTATTCTACTGTGATATAACTTAGGATCTACACTTTTACCTATTGAATCCTTAGAGAGTTTAAGTGTCATACTCATAGGAGTATCAAAATTTTTACCGCTCTCAAAGCTAAAATTTTTAACCAAATTTAGAGTGTATTTGGTTTAAGAGATAAAGAACCCATCAGGAAGCAGTTTTACTTGTAAACCTAAGAAATAGTTCAGTTCTCGAACCATGCTCATTTCAAATTTGGACTTCATTAAATTTACAAACTCAAGAGTTATGTTAGAATAAGCAGATCCATAGATAATGTCATCAACATATATCTATACTATCAGTATATAATCATTGTGTTTCTCTACAAAAAGTGTCTTATTAACACTCCTCATTATAAAGTTATGACTTATTAAAAACTTAGTCAATTTCTTGTACCATGCCCTGGGAGCTTGTTTCAATCCATAGAGTGCCTTTTTTAGGCGATAAACATGATCAGTATGTTTAGGGTCTTCAAAACCCTTAGGTTGTTTAACATATACTTCCTCATGCAGATCACCGTTCAAGAAAGCACTCTTAACATCCATTTGGTAAATTTTAAACTTTTTGTAACAAGCAATGGATATAAACAGTCTGATAGATTCAAGACGAGCTACTGGGGTAAAGGTTTCATCATAATCGATACCTTTTATCTAAGTGTACCCTTGTACAACCAGTCTAGCCTTGTTTCTTATAATATTACCAAGTTCATCAGACTTATTTTTAAAGATCCATTTAGTTCCAATAATGTGTTTATCATTAGCTCAGGAACTAAGTACCATACATTATTCCTTAGGAATTGATTAAGTTCATCTTACATAGCTACTATCCAGTTTTCATCAGCAAGTGCTTCTTTTACATTGGCCAACTCAATCTGGGATGTGAAGCACACATAATTACAAATGTTTTCTAATTATATATGAGTGTGCACACCAGTGAGAGGATTTTCAAGAATTTGATCAGTTGAATGATCTTTAACTGACTATAGTTTAATGTCATTTTGACTAGATGAAGAGTCTGGTTTATCAAATAAGGAGACTTCATCATCTTCTGAACTTAAGATAGGTGTATTTAAGTGATCATCTATAACCACATTAATGGATTCTTGAATTACACCGGTCCTCTTGTTGAGAACACGATATGCTCAACTATTTAGTGTATATCCTATGAAAATACCCTCGTCACTTTTAGTATCGAATTTTCACAGATTTTCCCGGTCACATAAAATGTAGCACTTTCTGCCAAAAACTTGAAAGTATTTAATAGTAGGCTTCTTATTGAACCATAGTTCATATGAAATCTTATTATTAGACTTTCTAGTATAAACATGGTTAATGATATAACAAGCCATGTTCACTACTTCAGCTTAAAGGTTTTTAGGAAGTTTCATACTATTTAACATCACATTAGCCATTTCTTGAAGTACCTGATTTTTTCTTTCAACAACCCCATTCTGTTGCAAAGTCTTGGGTGCAGAATACTCATGCAATATTCCATGATCACTACAGAACTTCTCAAAACTTCTATTATCAAATTTGGAAGCATGATCACTACGGATTTTAGTGACATGTGATTCCTTCTCAGTTTGGATATGCTTGAGTACCTTTTCACTTCATCGAGAGTGTCAGATTTCTCTCTCATGAAAACTACCCATGTATACTTGGTAAAATCATTTGCAATTACTGGAATATATTTCTTACCACCTCGACTTCCACTCTAGTCAGTCCAACGAGATCCATGTGGAGAAGTTCAAGGGGTTTAGATGTGGCATTGGAGTTTACTTTCTTATGAGCACTCCTAGTATATTTTTCAATCTGACATTCACCACAATTTTTTTTATTTTCTTTAACTTGGGTAGACCTTTTATTACTTCACTTTTGCACAGTTTATAAAGAATACGGTAGTGTACATGTCCTAGGCATTTATGCCATAGTTCGGTCTCATCGATTTGGATCATGTAACACGATAACTTAGACGAGCTTAAATCACTGACTATATAACACTTCTCAAATGTTCTGTGACCAGTTAATATCACAGAACCATTCTCATTCGAAATCTCACACCCTTGGTTGGTGAATTTGACACTATGTTTGTTATCACAAATTTGAGAAATGCTTAAAATGTTATGCTTAAGGCCCTCAACAAACAACACATTCTCAAATGGAGGAAGATTAAAGAATTAAACCGTACCTTGGCCAATAATCCTGTAGTTGCTACTATCACCAAATGTGACTAAGCCATCAGTCATATCGTTAAGATTGGTGAATAAATCTTTATCACCTGTCATGTGTCTAGAGCAACCACTCTCTAGGTACCACTTTGATTGACTCGAAGCCTTGAAAGTGGTGTGGGCAACCAGACAAGTAACCTTAGGAACCTATTTCATTACAGTTTTGGGTTTTGGAGGATAGTTAGTTTTTCTATGCTTGTAATTGTTGTATATTCTGCCATTCAAGTTAGATTTTAGAAGCTCTTTGAGAAAATCCATAATTTTCTCAACTAAGGGGTTATGATTCTGATTTTTATAGTTGATATAGTTGTTTTTAGGTTTCATAGCTTGAAAAGTTTTAGGATTTTTGAAACTATTTTGATTCAGACTTTTTCCTTTTGAGTTAGAGGACTCCCCTTTAACAAACTTAGGAGGAGTGGACTTACTTTTAGAATGTGTATTTTTATCATAGCCCAGACCAGATCTATCGCCACATTTCCTTAATCTGGTTAGTAGTCTTTCTAGTTTAGGATCACCCTGGGCATACCTCTAAGTATCCTTCAAACTCAAGAGAGAAGAGACTTCTAGTTTTAGTTCATTTTCAGATTTTAGGTTTTCAATTTTGAAAGTTTTGAAATCTAAATCACACTTAGTTTTTCAAAACAATCTGAAAAATGTGATTTTTCTAAGACTAGATTATCAAAATTTTCTTTTAATTTTAAGAACTTTTCTTTTTGAAGTTTTAATTTTACAGCTATCTTACAACTTTTCCTGTATAGAGCATCATAGGCATCTTGTAAATCTACATCAATTTCGGGATCACTTCTCAGATTTTCTTCACTAGTTGAATCATAACTATCTGAGAAAGTGAATTTGGCTAAAGTCATTAAAGCTTTGACCTCGTTAATAGACTCAAGTTCAGAATTATCTAACTCAGAAGAGGCTTTAAAGCAAGACGATTCATCTCATGTAGCTAACATGCCTTTCTTTTTAGATTTTTCTCTCCTTGGACATTTGTTTGCTAGATGTCCGCATTCGTGGCGGTTGAAACATTGGTTGTCTTTAATAGATTTTTAATTTTTAGATCTCATCCTTTTCTTTTCTGAAGGTTTTTGAAAATCTACCCTCTTTTTACTTTTGAGAATTTTATAAAATTTCTTGGCTAATAATGTTATATCATCTTCAGAGTTTTCAAAATCAAAATTACTAAAATTTTCATGAGAAGTATTTTTAGAAGACTTAAGGGTGATGGCTTACCTTTAGGAGCCTTAAATTTTAACTCGTAGGTTTGTAAAGAACCAACCAACTCTTCAACCCTCGTATTATCTATATCATGAAGTTCCTGAATGGAAGTGACCTTCGATTTGAACTTATCAGGCAATGAGTACAATATCTTTTCTACAGACTTTACTTTCTGAGATATTATCACCAAGACCCCACATAGAGCTGACTATGTCATTTAACTTAGTATAGAAGTCCATAAAAGTTTCACTTTCTTCCATATGTATCTCCTCAAACTGAGTGGTGAGAATTCGAAGTTTAGATTTCTTGACAATAGTCGTACCCTCGTGTGTCATTTCTTGAATGTCCAAGGCTGGCTTTGCAGTATCATTATATATAATTCTTTTGAATTCATTCGGTGATAGTGCACAAGTAATTGCATTTAAAGCCTTTGCATTAGCACTACTCTCATTTTGTGTGGTCCAAGAAAAATAAGGTATAACCTTCATTGTTTTGGTTCCATCAGTGCCTAGAACTTCAGTGGTAGGATGGGTCCATCTAGTCACTGTGGCTTGCCACACGCTCTCGTCTATGGACCTCAAAAAGATCCACATTCTGGCTTTCCAATAGGTATAATTGGAGCCATCAAAAGGTGTAGGCCTAAGGATTGAGAGGCTATCAAAATTTGACATCTTATAAGCTCAGATTGATTAGCTTAGGAAATAAATCCAAATAAAAAGAAGCCATTAGACTCTGATACCACTTGAAAAGGCCAAGCAATACATCTTAGAGGGGGGGTGAATAGGACTATGTCAAATTAAAAAATAAATACAAAATTGAAAGAAAGATAGCACAATCAAGTAATAAAGAAGCATACATAAATAGCAACCTCAAATGTACTAGTCTTGAGAGGTTGATACAAACTTAGTTCTAAGGACAACCTAACACCAAAAACCAAAGGCTTATGGCAGGACAACTTTACTAAAACGTTTGTAAGTATCAAAAACCCAAACCAATAAAGAGGCAAAGGAAATAGCAAATAAAATAAACTAAGTTATTACAACATTTCCACAAGTGCATAAAATAAATTACACCATTCACCACAAATGCTTAAAGAAAATTACAACATTCACACACATAAACACATTCAATCATCCACCATAACTCCAGGTATTATAGTAGTTTGCTTGTGTGTACACCAACTGTTAGAAAATAGCTACACAACTACTCCACTCTTAATATCCACTCCCTTGGGATATTAGCGTTCATTATGAAAAAAGGTTTTCCAAAGTTCATCTTAAAACCTTTACAATTATGTCTTTAATTGAGCTTACACAAAAACCTCACACTCTGAGATTTTCTGGATTACCTCAGATAAAACCAAAAAGAGATTTTTCTGTCACAACCTCAAAAACCAAAAAGGATATACAAAATTGTAAATGATACTTATCTGGAAATTCTCCTTTGAAGAAGCCCGTTAGAACCGATCCGATATAGACGAAGATATTCAATGTCTAGTCTCACAGATGAAAAGGTTCTAGTTCTAAATAATTTTTAATTAAATCAACCTGGGCTAGCTTGATTTGATTTTCATCTCAAGAAAGGGAAAAACTCAAATCCCTTCTTAATGTAAGATTGGAATAAATATCACAAAATCAAATTACAAAAGCTAATTAAAGAGAATCTAAAATGAGCAAAGAAGAACGTAATAAATTCACAAACTTATCTCTCAGATTGGTGTCTTCATTTCGCTTTAATAAATGAATAAACTCTAAAATTCGTGTTATATTTATAGGTGAAAATACTGTTCACTTGATTGGTCTAAGGATCGGTTCGACTGGTCAAAGGACCAACAAAATTTCAAATTTTCTGGCGCAATAAGATAAGGTCGTTACTTGACTAGTCGAGTGGGACCAGAAAAGCTTGCTGGACTTTGAGTTGGGCCTGCACAACCAGTCGAGCGTTGTTTACACGACTGGTTGAGGGCCCAATAGAAAATTCTGAAAAATTGCAACAAACCTTGTACTGGTCGATAAAACTCTTAGACTGGTCGAGCCAGTACTTGGACTAGTTGAAAAAGGTCTAAGACTAGTCAAGAAAATGACCTATAAACATATGAAATGACCCACATGAAATATGCAATGAATATGACACAACCTAAGGTTAATCTACGGTCATCCAAACTTGTTTGTGAGTTGGAACACTTAAAACACCATTTTCTTCAGAATCTTGATATCTTTGTGATACTTGAAACTTGAGATTATCTCTTGAACTTGAGCTTGAGTTATGCTTGAGTTCTTGAGTCTTTAGCGTATAGTAGTTGAACTTCAAACTTGAACTTGAGTTCTTGAATTTGACTTGAAACCCTGAACTTTAACACTCTTCACTTCAACTTGAAGATGTAGGCAAGTTCAATGAAGATCCAGAGAACTTTAAAATGTACAAACCTGATCACTTCAACTCAAAGCATGACACAAATTCTAAATGGTTTGGCACAACAAAATTTGATAATACTATGGGTGCTAGATTTATACAATAGCATTTACATCTCTCCAACTAGGATCGTATGTGTTCGAAGTGAGTCCTTTGAAAGGCCTTTGGTAGTCGTTTACGACATTCGACTGCTTATTCAATATTTCTTGAAATGCAGGTATTTTTGGACAATTTTCAGTTTTATGAATATTGCACGCGCAAATAACACAGACAACTTCCTTACCCTTATCCTTCCTAAGTTCCATGGCTACTAGTTTTCTTGTGAGACTGACCACATTAGCATTTATATCATCATCCTCCTTCGACAAGTATATTTCACCCCTCTCCTTTGATTGATTAGGCTTAGATGTGGTGCTAGGTCTTGGGGAGATGTCATATGATTGTGCGATTTCAGCAATTTTTTTAAAGTAATCCCACACTTTATAGACATTTTTATTCATGAATTCCCCATTGCACATCATCTTGGCAAATTGGCGCATGGAAGATGTTAGTCCATCATGAAAGAAACTTGTTATGTGCCACGTTTCAAAACTGTGTTGTGGGCATGAACTGATAAGATTCTTGAACCACTCCCAACATTGGAAAAATGTTCATCTTCCTTTTAGGTGAAGTTCATGATCGACTTCCTGATGGTGTTTGTCTTACGGTATGGAAAAAAATATGAACTCCATTATGTCATTCCATGTGCCAATAGATCGCGGACGTAGTAAGTGCAACCACATCTTAGCTTTTTCTTTCAAGGAGAAAGGAAAGAGTTTTAGCCTAACCATGTCCTCAGACACGTTAGGAAAATATAAAGTGGCTATAATCTCATCAAACTCTTTTAAGTGTAGGTATGGACTTTCAAATTCAAGTCCAAGGAATTTTAGAAGGAGTTGGATCACTCTTGGCTTGATATCCATGTTTCCAGTATTTTCTAGAAAGATCATACAGGAAGGTGTACTCACCCCTGCCGGTTGTAAATATTCTCTTAAAGTACGAGATGGGGTGCATGATGCACCTCGCTCTTATCCTGGGCTTTCACAACCGGAGGTTGCGGCTGCCTTGCTAGTTGATTTTCAAGTTGATTGGCAGCCATCATTTCAATTGACTCCAAGGATCTCAAGTGGTATCTAACCCTGAGATGGATAGATAACCCCTCGACTAATCCTCCTTCATTTAAGAGACGTAAGGTGTCGTCACGGACCCACTTATGCATGAAACACCCTCAGTCCTCAAGTTCAAATTCTAACCTAAACCTAAAAGGGAAGGAACCTAAAGCAGTAAGGAATCTAGAAATAGAAAGAGAGAAAGAGAGAGAGAGAGAGAGAGAGAGAGAGAGAGAGAGAGAGAGTTAGAAAGAGGTTACCAAATTGGAAGTTTCTATATTAAGATCCTAGAAAACAAAGAAAAGAAAAGTTAGTTTCTAAAAAAATTAAGAAAGTTTTTAAATCTAGAAATAGAAAGAAAAGTTAGTTTCTAAAAACAAATTAGAAAGAACCCTAACCGAAAAATAGAAAGTAAAAAAATCATAATCTTAACTTAATTCCAAAACTAATCAAATCCAAAAAACACAATTGTTAATCCCCGGCAACAGTGCCAAAAACTTGTTCACAACCCCAAGTATAAGGTCGTGATGCAGTAATAATCTCGGTAAGACCGAGGTCAAATCCACATGGACTAAAACTTATACATTTCTGAAATTAAATTAGAACTAGAAGAATATGTGAAACAAACTTTGAATATCAGAGAGAGTAATTGTAAATAGAGTAATCAAAACTAAGAATTTAAATGTGAGAACTAGGGTGCCAAGGATCCGCTTATAGTGATCAGGGAGCCCTCTTACTTGATTCAAGTAACACAATTGGAATTGGAGTCCTATCCTATCCAATTGGAATATATATCAATAAAACCAAATCTGAACTTTCATTGATCTAATTCTCAAAGGAGGAGAATTGTGATACTTGGAAGGGATTCCATCACCAAACCATGCCCATGGGACGATGGCTGACAACAAGATTTATCAATCCCACAATCTTAAAGTAAGAAAAAGAATATTCTCAAAGCTATTACAGATCTACTGTAGTTTAAGTCACAATAAATCATTAAAAACCGAAAGTATTCCTTTAAAATCAAATTAGAATCAAAGAAGGTTCAACATAAACATAAATTAAAGCAAGAGAAACATCCCATCACGCTACAAGCTTCACCTCTTAGCCCGAGCTAAGAGGTTTAGCCAACCATAAACATGATTGGACCAAAGTGTCTTAAGAAAAACATGAAAACAACTAAGGAAGAAGAAGAAAAACTTTTGGCGACGACTTCTCCACCCTTTTGTTCCACTCCTTAAACCCTATAAGATTCCTAGGAACATCCTAGGGAGTCCTATTTATAGTTGTGAAACTTCAACTTTCGTACCTAGTTGGAAAACTCTAGAAACCACTTCAAATTTACGCAGTTTTCTAAAATAGACTTCACTCTGTACAATTTTCCAAAATAGACTTCACTCTACACAATTTCATAAAATGATCTAGAGTTTCAGAATTTGCTTTTTCAGGACAATTTCAGGATTCCTTTTTTTCGCTTTAAATTTTTGATTCTCTTCATTCCTCACTCGGTTTTCATGGATCTTTGGTATGTGAATTCTTCAATCTTGGTCTCCTAAGATACATTCATTGCCTTGGTGATTCTTAAGCATCAAATCCATGTTTTTAGTACTTTTCAATCCTGCTCTTAAATTCACCTTGAAACATAAACATGAGTAAAATAGAACATTAAGCATTATCATGTTCATAAAACCACGATATAAATGGGGGATAATATGCAATATTTGACCCTCACTAAAGGGCTTTGATAATGGGTTGAAAATGTGATATTTGCCTAGAGTTGACACTAATCAATTATTATGATTCTACAGTCGCTTAAAACTTACAAAAATGCTTAAGATTAAGGACCCAAAGATCATTAACCCTAAGATGACTCGTAAGGTAACGCTCCAAGGATTCCGAGTAAGGGAACACCGTTATAAAGATGGAAGGTATTAGGTACTCACTAAGCCCATACAGATGTATGGTCTTTACTTCACAAGATCTGACTATTTTCTAAAGAATAAGGGTAGCTCTCGCATGTTGTAAATAGAATGCAATGTAGAGAATGTAATACAGTGCTTAATAGAGATGTTTAATCAATCTAAATTTCTGATGGGTAGGATCAGACTATATCGGCAAGTCGCGGAGTATACGTTCGAAATGATCAGGTGCATGGTGCAAAGTGTACGAGGTTGTACCGTTCCTTAGATTCTTGCGGTCCTCTCGGTCAAATTTCGGTGACCGCGATGCATAGATAGTATTTGTGCCCGACCCTGAGTCGCATCCTATCGATCTGAGTTGACTCAACCCGAGACTTGTACCCTAGCGACCATGTTGTCCCTGCGATTCCAACGTCACATCTCATGTGCCGATGCGATACCTAGGCCAGGAGTTGTGAGCCTGTGTTTATTTCGAGAAAATGCCGCGCATTACAAATTTCGAGAAGAGAATCTCTGCAATTTATCAAATCAATCCCATCAATCGAGTCAAGTACACATCCCATCACACCCATCCGTCTATCACCCTAAAGTCACCAACACCTATACCTATCCCATCCCTTCTTACCAAAAAGTCAAGGCAACCCATCCTTCCCATGACATATCTCTTACACACCTCTCCTCTCTCTCTCTCTCTCATTCCTCACTCCATTCCAAGCAACTCCCAAGGAGAGGACGTCCAAGCTTCCCATGGAGAAGCTATGGGCTAGCCCACTTCCTACCCCCCTAATCTCCCATCTCCACCCTTCAACCTTCATCAACTTCCATCAAAGGGAAAGCCAAGGAGTTTACAAGTCCAAGGAGCCAAGAAGGGGCGAAATCGGTAGGTGATCATGGGATTTCCACCGTTGATATCTATTTGTGGGCCCACTTGTGGTGGGACCCACTTGATGTATGCATTATATAGGGAGGGCCCATAGTGGCAGGGTCCCTCCCCTTCACACGTCTCTCTCTCTCTCTCTCTCTCTCTCTCTCTCTCTCTCTCTCTCTCTCTCTCTTTTGTAGTGGTGTGTGGCCCACCAAATGTGTTTAGACATCCAAACCGTCCGCCCATTTGACCGGACATGAGACCACCTTGATGATGTATTCCATCTAGACCATCCATCCACTAGACATTAGGATGCCTAGAAGGGAGTAAGGAAAACACAATATCAACTTGATTTAAATCAGGGGGCCAAGTGTATGTGGGACCCACCTCTGATGTATGCCTTTCATTGATGACTGGCCACCATGTGGGGACCACAATGATGTATGTGTTTCAGATCCAGGCCGTCCGTCCAGGGCATGGACAAGAGGCCACCATGGTGTAAGTGTCTCATTCACGCTGTTCGTCCATGGATCTCATCCATGTGGCCCACCATCTTGCACGTGTGAGATCCATACCGTCCACTGACTGGAACGGTGGATCCCACGCATGATGTATCTTGTATCCACACCATCCAGACCTTGGACGGTTGGGATCGGATTGGCTGGTGTGCGTTACACAGCACTATAACTGTGGTATTGACGTCAGCAAATTCTGTGGGACGCACACATGATATATATTTTATCCATTAATGCCCAGCAGCGTGGCCCCACATACGTGTGGACTCCACCGTGGTATATGTGTTTTATCCTCACCGTCCATCTAGACGGTGAGATCCTCTATGACTTACGTGTTTGATCCACGTCATCCACCTATAAACGGTGAGCCCTACCCCCTGATGCATGTGTTGTATACATGTTGTCCATCTGTGGGGCCCACACATGTTGTATGTGCTTTATTAACACTATCCATCTGTGGAAGGTGGGTCCCCAGCATGATATATGTGATTTATTCCACATCGTCCACATCTGGACTATGGGGCCCACACTACACATGGCCCCTGCATGATGTAAGTGTAGTATCCTCACCGTCCACGTGGATGGTGGGGACTGCCATGATGTATGGGTTATATCCAACCGTCCATCTATGTGGACCCCACTATCTACATAGTTGCTATATTGATGACAGCAAGTTCTATGGGTCCGATCTCGAGGTATGTGATATCCTAACCATCCATCTATGTGGACCCCACCATCTCCATAGTTTCTGTATTGATGACAGCAAGTTCTATGGGTCCGATCCTGAGGTATGTGATATCCCAACCGTCCATCTATGTGGACCCCACCATCTATATAGTTGTTGTATTGATGACAACAAGTTCTGTGGGTCTGATCCTGAGGTATGTGATATCCCAACCGTCCATCTATTTTAGCAGTGGATGTGGCCCGCCTTTGATTTATGTATTCTATATCTACACCGTCCAGGCCTTTGGACGGTGGGACCCACCTCATGTATATATTGTATACTCACACCATCCATTTGTTTTCTGCCGTGTGGGACGACCATGATGTATGGGTCTTATTCGCACCGTCCGTAGGATGGGACCCATGTGATGTATGTGATTTATATCCAGGTCGTCCGTCCATTTCTAGGACGTGAGGCCAGCCATGATGCACGTGTTATAGACAGTGGGACTCCATGATGAATGTGTTGTAAATCCACACCGTCTGGCCCTGGATGTAGGGCCCACTTGCCGTGTGAACGTAGGGCCCACCATGTTGTACGTGTTTCATCTATGCCGTCTACTTGTGCGGCCCATTGTGATATATTTGAGGCCCATGGAAGTGGCCCATTGCTATGTATTTGAGGTCCATTTGGAATGTGCAAGGCCCACCTTATTGTGATGTATTTGTGGCCCATTTAGTGAGGCCCATTGTGATGTATATTGGACCCATATGATGAGGCCCATGTGATGCGGCCCATTGTGATGTATATTAGGCCCGCGTGAGTGGCCCATTGTAATATATATTGGGCTCTTATGTGAGGCCCATTATGTTATATGTGAGGCCATGGGCCCCACTATATGTTTGGCCCTATGAAGGCCACTCCTTGGGAACAATGTTGGTTAAATGTCCACATTGATGGGCAATGATGGTTGAATGTCCACATTGTGACCTTTCCTTAAGCCCTTTGTTAGGTCGATTATCAATGTCAGTTATCGATACCGATTATGAGTATGTGATAGCATAGCATCATGATACATGCTCATACACATCATGTACATGTTTGTTATGAGGTGTGGTTAACCATTGAATATGTCATAGGGCAGGTTGTTTATGGGACTCACTAATAGGCGAAGTCATCCCACATAAACGCACGGTATGTGTAGGATTGATGCATGATTGGACTGTGTGACTCATGCATCTCACATTTTGTGATATGACCACCATACGCCTTAGTGACATTAGGGTCGTGACCTCTACAGGCATGTTATGGATGACCAGATGAGACACCAGAAATATTTAGTTCTAACATACGGGCGCCATAGATGTCCCTGGGTGAAAATCTTTAAACTCCCGAGGTCAGAGGATGCTCCAACGTTTAAACCAAGTGGATATAAATAAGCGCATGAGAGCCGAATACCAGTAGGCCGCATCTCCCACTGTGTCGTGGTCAGTTAGAAGGGGGAGTGACCTTACTCACCTGAGTGAGGGGGCAATATCAAGTTTGAGCTTAACCAGCTTGAGGAATGGGTCCGTTATTGACATGTCGGGCCCGATATTGTCAGGCGGATAGTGAGGTCACTTCCACTTACCCAGTTGTGCGATCGAATAGGGGCGACAAGATGGAGTAAATTGTACTAGACCCCAGTGATGATCCCAGAGATGTACTGTACTTATATGTGGACTTATTGAGCAGGAGTTGCATACTCAGTATTATACCCATTCATTTATTCACTATCCACTCGGGCTAGTGGTGCGTAACTAATTGTTATGTGTACCTTCGTAAAAGTCACGATTTTGGTTGGGGCACGCGACCAACCTGAGATCAGGATCTTATCACATTGATTCTATCTATCCAAATTTAAGTATGGGACTAGTTTAGATAGAATTCCCTTGTGATGGACCTCATAGCTTGCGACACTACATACTATCATCCTGACTTCACACTCCAGCTTGGTCATTTCATTCACACGACATATTGCATTGCATCCTCAGTATATGATATTTGACTTACTATGTCTCCGTATTACATAGCTGTTCTACATTGCTTCCTCAGTATATGATATTGGCTTATTATATTTTTGCATCGCATAACCTGGATAAGGCTGATGGTATTTATGGACTTACCAGCATGTTTCTACATTTGCTCTGATAATTCATACTTGGCACTTACCTTGCGCTCACACTTACACCACCCTCTAAGCTTTCTATAAGCTTATGCATAATAGATGCGTGCAGGTGGTGTTAGGTCGCAGGACCGTTGAGCTTGGAGCATGCAGCCATCTTCTGGAGCTTTAATTTTCTATATATGTATTTTCCTTTCAGTACTGTATTCAAATGTTTATATTAGTGGGTATGTGATAATGATGTTACCTTTATTATTTGGGTAAACTTGTGGTTGTGCTTCTTACGAGATAAATATGCACTGAAAAATCCTCCTTATAGGATCTCATGATCGGAATCTGGCGTATGGGTGCTGGAGCCGAGAATGGGGTACTACGGAGGCTTTCGGCACCAGATTCGGCGATCGAAAATTCTATGAGCCTAGTTTCTAGGTTTGGGATGTACCCAAAAACAAAGACCCGTGAAGTCCCACTATTCTTTATATTTGTAACGACCTTGAAATTTTTGTGCTAATTTTTCCTTTAGTAGTTATTTTTGGGGTAATTAGCTCTTTACTCGATTGCTTGTGAAATTCGCATCAATCACTGTAAATTGTATCTGCATGGTTCTAAACGTGTAGATTAGTGAGCGCTACGTTACTCTGAAATCTGGGATCCATTGCTAAATCCAGTTGTTCTGGGGAATTTTTGGAAGATCTGGATCAGACCTGGACCACGCGTCGAAAGTCCGATGGCGATGATCTTAGGCTGTTGCGGTCACCAAGTTGGGCTTGACCATCTCCTCAAAAATCAAGTCCATGTGATGTTCTGGGTCGATTTGTTTGAGCTCGGAGTGAAGAGTGTGAGAACGGTTGGAATTTATTAAGCTTTTTATGAAATCTGAGTTGTGTCGCTTGCGCGATGATTTTAAGCTATCTGACCGTTGGATTCTGACCCAATTTCACCCTCTGATCAGGATAGTTGGCCCAGGCATATCCTAGTGCTTGTGGACCTGATCGAGTTTCCGTGACCGTTGAATTGAGTGTGGTACGCCACGGCTGATCTGAAGAGCCGGTCGGTACGAAAACTCAGCCTGACCTAGATCCATGGTCAGTGAGCTTAAGTCCGACCTTTCGTGGTTATAGGCCCACCAGAAGTGCTTCGTTGGATCGAGAAAGGCATGCTTTGGTTATAACTTAAGTATACCTTGTCCCTAGGGTTATTTTCATCAAGAATAGGCCTATTTATAGCCCTTAAACCCTAGCCCTCTTTTCCATACGATTTTTCTCTAACCCTTGCTTGGAAAGAGAGTGGAAAAGAGAGAGAAAGTGAGAGAGATAAGTTGGTGAATCATCTTGGATTCCTCCTTGTTCTTCTTCATCTTTGAACCATCACTTTGAATCGTTCTTCTGATGGTTCTGAGTTCTTTTGGGGTAAGTTAACCTAACCCTAACCTGTGTTAGAGCCTAGATTAGTTTTGGTGTTGTTGTATCTCATGTCTATCTTTGTTTTAGGGTATTCTAGCGCTGTTGATGAAGACAACTCATCTAAATCAGTTCGGTGGTTCTTTCTTCGCTTAAGGTGCGGACTTTAAGTGTATAGGTTATGGTTTTCAAGGCTTTCAATGCCAGTGAATGATTTATTCTTGTTATGGATGAGATTTCACATGCCAAATGTTGTGTTTACATTGCTTTCCTGATATGCATGTGCTATATTGAGATTTGTGTATTCTATGTGTATTTATAAAGTACCGTATACGTATAAAATATGCACTTATGTTTGCCATGATTATTTGTCGTGTATATATGCTAGATGCATGTATGACAACTCCTTGGTAAAAGGAATTGTCTAAGTGCATGTATTCCAACATACGTCATGTATGTTGTTCCATGTATGCTAAGTGTTTGTAGAAATGCATGAATGATCTAAAGTGTAACTTATTACACTAATTGTGGGCGTTGAGAAGTGATTCTCAATACTCCTATTGATGCGCATGATTTCCTTTATGCAGTTACATTCCAAGTTATTTAAATTCAAGCATCTCCTATGCTTACATTTATGTTAAGTTGATATTCCTTAAGTGCTTATGTACCATGATTTGAGTTGCTGTTTCATTACTGTTTTACATTCCATACGAATATCTATAGTAGTGTAAGATGTTTGGGACTATGCCTTAGTCCAGGAAATCGGTAATTGACCTATATTCGTGGTTGAGATTGCTTTCGCCACGCAGGACGTATTCGACGAACCCGAGTCGTATTAGAGTTGTCGGCAGTGGTTTGACCACGCGGAGTGTTTGCGCACTCTGTGTCGCTCAATTCAACGTGCGCTCGTGCTAGTCGAGTTCGTCAAGTAACCCGATTGTCCGATGTATATTTACTATGTATGGACGCTACTGCTTGAATCCAGGATACCGAACTTACCAGTGAAATCCTAATTAACTATGGTACTTGATCTGCTAAGACTCATGAGCCGGACATGGTGGTATGGGATACCGTGGTCGAGCTGTCGGCCTACGCTGGGGTGACGAGCCTCCCCGTAGTGACCAGTGAGCAACTAAACTCGTGAGCCGATTATGGTGGTATGGGACACTATATTCGTGCTGTCGGCCTACATTGATTGGTGACGAGCCCTTTGTAGTGACCTCGAGCATACCTGGATACCGCAAGGAGGTGACGAGCCGATCTGTGGTAGTAAAGGCATGAAAGGCGTGCATTAATTGGTGACGAGCCCTTTGCTACGACCTCAAACATATGATCGTATGAGATGTCTAGGATTGACGACCCTAGTATGGATCACTGTTTGGATGGTGATATGAGGAAGGTATCTTAGCTTCCCAATCTTACTGTGTGAAATGGACTAATAACGACTTGGTAATCATATCCATGTACCACATTTGCATGTGCTTTGTAGATGTGGTGCACTTTGAGGTGATGTCATGCGTAACGTAAGATGAAGAGGCTGAGGGTGTACGCGTAAGGGCACGTATCATATTGCATACATCCTTGCATTAACAAGAGTACTTGGGATTTATTTAATTGTCCTGCTTTATCATTACTGTTTGATTGAACTGATAACATGTTAACCAGTGCCTTATTGTTCCACTGAGTTGATCACTCACTCCCACGTTTCTGGGGTGGTGTTAAACACCCACCAGACTCTGTCTTAGGCCCTGATGTTGCAGATGTGGATGCGACTTCTGAGGTAGAGCGGGAGCTGGATGATGATGAGGCTGCCTTCTCTTATATGCAGTTTTCAGACGGGTTCTAGCGAGCCTCGGTCTGATGTGCGGGATCTTTGAGATTATTTTTGGGAACTCAAATGATGTAACTTGATACTTATAATTTTGTTAAATAACACTTTCATACGATCTGGCTTGTATATGTAATTCAGGGGTTTACACTTGTACACATATTTTACTATAAGTCTTCCGCTTGCTTTATTCACTTATCCCTGAATCATATCTGTGTTTTGGCTTAATCTATTCCATGTTTTATGCACTAATACAGTCAACATACATCCTTCATTAAATATGTTGCATAAGTGATGTTTTGGAATTCGGGAGCTGAGTTATGCTCGACCCCCGAATTTCAGGGCATTACAAGTTGGTATCAGAGCATGATCTGGATTAAACCGGACCTAGGTTATGGTCACACACCGCACGTTGTCGTCACTTTAGTGTATTTGGGTGTGGGTCTATCATCGCTTTTGTGTTTGTGCTCCGTAGTTTCTATCGGTGAAAGTTTCTTGAAAACCTTCACCGAGATCGAGTCTGTACTCCTACCTGATCACACACAGCGACCCGAAACCTTTCCTAGACCCTCTATTAAGGAGTTTAGACGGTCTATCTTCCCTTTTTCACCTTTAAACCTTCAAGAAATCTCTATTTGAATCAGATTTCTGTCAGAATGACCCGATAGGCGTCAAACTATGCAAGGGGCCAATCGGGGCATTTTCTGTGGGACCCAGGGGGGACCACATGTTTTGGACCATGGGGGACCAGGAGGGCCTCGCCAAAATGGCGAGGCATCGCCGATATGTCCAGAGACCGGCGATGCCATCGCCGGTTCAGCGAGGGATCGCCAGTCAGCGGGCTTGGCGGGTCGGGCCGCAGCGGGCCGATCGTTCCTAGGCCTAATGTGGTCCACCTCTCCACGGTTTTTCCTTTTTATCTCTTTCTTTTACCAACTTCCTTCACAAAACCCACTCCCAAGCTCTCCCTTTCTTCAAAAACCTCTCTAAACCCTCTTAAATCTCTCCCAAATCTTCATCTTCCTCCAGTTTTCGTGCAAACCCATCACCCCATCTTCAAATCTTCTTTCCCATTGCTGATTTTTCCTTCTTTCTTTCTCATTTGAGCCCTTGCTTTCCCTATTGGGCTAATAGTTGTGTGGAAGCTTCACCATCTTCCTATTTCTCTCTTTCTCTCATTTCTCATGGCCCTCTTTGAGATTGTGACGGCCATCTTTTCCATTTCTTCCCTTCTTTCCTTGATGGGGAAGAAGAGAGCGCCCGTAGATGAAGCCGGGCCGAGCCGCCCAACCCGTGCACGGAGGTCGAGAGGAGCCGCCGCTAGCACGTCCGCCATGCGTGAATTCCAGACGAAGCGTGACCTTGATCCTCGAGCTCCCGTTAGTAGGACTTTGTTGGTGGAATTGTCGCATGGAGTCTATGAAGGCCGTAGGGTCCTTTTTGAGGCTCATGTTGATCCGCGACTCTTTAGTGAGTTCTTCTTGTTGGAGCGCCTAGAAGGGGCTGGTTGGGTTCCCTCGTTTGAAGGCGAGTATCGCGCGAATGCTAGCACTATTCGAGCCTTTTATGCCAACATTCTGGAGCCTTCGCTGGAGCCTCTGCAGTTCAAGATTCCTTGTGGTAGTGGTCGTGTGGGTATCGTCGATGTTGCTTTGATATCCCGCCTCCTGAGAGTGCCACTTGGTGAAGTGCATGCTAGCGAGAAGAGTGTGGACAGTGTGCGCGAGAGGGATCGTCGCACCTGATCCTTGTGTGGTCGTCTGGTTGAATGGCAGCCGAATAGGAGTCTTTTGGCTTCCCACATGACGGACGACTTCTGTTTGCTTCACCACATCTTTACGTTCAATGTATAACCAAGGTGGAGCAACCGCAGCGAGTGTATGCGCCTGATGGTGGATTTCCTATATCAGGTGGGGCAGGAAGCGAAGTTGTGTGTGCCGACGTACGTCCTGTGCCAGATTATTCTCATCGCTCGTTCGAGTAGAAGAACCGAGTCGCTCCCTTTTGGCCGCCTCATTTACAGGATTGCACATGAGTTTGGCTATAGGCTTGGAGCTGAGAAGCCGGTTCATGTTCGTTATATCAATCTGAGGACTCTTAAGCTGATGGAGGTTGGTTCTGGTCGGCTTGCCTCAAAGGGTGAGGCTGAGTCTGAGAGCGGTGATGAAGAGAGTTATGCTGAAGGTGGTGCGGAGTCTAAGGAAGAAACAGAGCAAGACGAGGAAGGAGATGAGGCACAGGATTCGAGTGATAGCTCTCCTCCTGTGGTGCCAGAGCAGGGCGCAGAGCAGACTGTCAGAGATGCCCGTCTTACACGGCTTGAAGAAGGGCAGGCTGCTTTACGCCAGGATATAGTTGATCTTCGAGCCCTTGTTAAACATAAGTTTAAGAAGGTGTCTCGGACTCTAAAGTCTATCCTGTGTTGCTTGTAGGATAAGGGTGCTCCACCTCCATCTCCTGATTCCGACGAGTAGCTGTCGTCGTGGCCGTCTTTTGTTTTGTTTGTGTTTTTCTTTCTGTGTGTAGCCGTTATTGGCTTGTAGTTTGAGTGTTATAGTGTTGTAGTTATGGTAGTTGTTGCGGTTGTTTGAAGTTGTAGATGTTGTTGTTTACATGCTTTCCTAGTCGTGATTCATGTATTGCTGCACTACTTGTATTGCGACGATTTTAATTAATGGAATGCATGTTGTTTGTCTTTAGAGTTGTGCTGTGCTGTATTGTTGTGTGGATGGATTATGTGACTTAGAATCTGATAGGTTGCATCCTCTAATTGAATGTAGGGATGCCTCCTAAGGGTTCGAAGACTTCGGCCCGTCTCTCTCTGATTGAGTCGCTTGCTGGGGTTCCTCCCTTGAGCGATAGCCAGTCGGATCCACAGGCGGGTCCATCTCGTGCCAGTGTTGGGTCGACACCTATGGCTCCTCCAGTCACACCCTCGGTTCCTGAGCCGAGCCGTGCACCTTCGTCTGCTTCGCCTACTGATAGGTTTGAGCAGATGATGTTGTTGATGCAGCAGCAGCAGCAGCAGCAGGAGTTCCTCTCTTCCATGGCTGGCATCTTTGCTCAGTCTGTGGGGGCGACTCCACCTGTTTCACCTATGCCTCCATCTGGGAGTGCCAGTGCCAGCGGCACATTCGAGCGATTCCAGCGCTTGCGACCTCCTACTTTTGCGGGTTCTCATAGACCTAAGGAGGCCGAGTATTGGATAGACCGCATCTCTAAGATGCTGAGACCGCTGCACTGCTCTGAGGTCGAGCAGGTTGAGCTTGCCACCTTCATGTTTGAGAAGGAGGCCAGTTTGTGGTGGGACAGTGTGCTTCGCACTGTCGAGGAGGACTTTGTTTGGTCGTGGCAGGCGTTTGAGGCGCGCTTCCACGAGAAGTATTTCCCGGTGACGTACCGACATGAGAAGGAGAGTGAGTTCCTTTACCTCCGCCAGGGAGGGTTGTCGGTTACGGAGTATGAGAACCGGTTTACTGAGTTGGGCGGTATGTTCCTTTAATCCTGGGTGGTCAGCCGATGAGGATACGGCGTTTCTCTGAGGGACTGAGACCTGAGATCCGATCGAAGATTTGTTGTACTAGCATTTCTTCGTATGCGGAGCTGGTGAGCATGTCCTTGCGAGCAGAGCAGGACAGAGATAGAGCGTCCCGCATGCCAGCACCGATGGTTCCTAGGCCACGACTGGACTTTCAGGGTGCACCTTTCCTCGGCAAGAGGCCGCGAGTTGATTCTCCTCCTAGGCGTTCACCGCCGCCCGCTCAGCAGATGAGAGCTGATCTTCGTGTTCCTATTGTGGGTAGGTGGGGCATTTGGACCATTTCTGCTTCTCCCGTATGCGAGCAGGTGGTTTTACTCCACCGCAGAGGGTTAGCCGTCCGATGCCTCAGGTTATTTCTCCTCCTCCTCTTCGATCAGCGCCAGCTCATCCATCCTTCAGACCTGCAGTTCCTGGTTTCAGGCCACCTCAGCGGCCCATGGTTCCTCCGCCGAATCGTCAGCAGCAGGCTCGTGTTCATGCGCTTTCAGCTGAAGCGCTTATGTCTGACTTGGTGCAGAGGTCCTTTGAGGTGACATCGCATATTGAAGGTATTCCCGTTTCTATGCTAGTGGATACAGGGTCCACTACTTCTCTTATATCTTATGCGGTAGTTAGGCGTTTGGGTTTAAGATCTGTTCCTATGCAAGGAGTGACGCTTACTACTGCTACGGGGATGTCCTCTGCTTTGGGCAAGCTTTGTATAGATTGTTTGGTCGATCTGGGAAGTGGATCGATCCGTGTTGATTTGCTAGTCACACCGCTTTATCACTACGATGTTATTATGGGTATGGATTGGCTCACGAGGATGCGAGCTGAGATTGATTGTGAAGCGAGATCAGTGACGATCCATGGACCTGAGGGCGAGATTGTTACTTTCCCAGTTCAGGTCACTTACCCTCTTCGTATTGATTTTTATTCTTCTCTGTTGGAGAGTTCGGCCGAATCGGCGTTGGTTAGTACGCCGGTAGTTCAGGAGTTTGAAGATGTGTTTGAGTCGATTCCTAGATTACCTCCTCAGCGTGAGATTGATTTTACTATCGATCTTATGCCTGGTGCGGCGCCCATTTCTTTACCCACCTATCGTATGCCTCCGAGTGAAATGGAGGAGTTGAGGAAGCAGATAGATGGTTTGCTGAAATTGGGTTTTATTCGGACCAGTGTGTCTCCTTGGGGAGCACCTGTTTTGTTTGTGAAGAAGAAGGATGGTTCCTTGCAATTGTGTATTGATTATCGCAGGCTGAACCTGGTAACTGTGAAGAATAAGTACCCTTTGCCCAGGATTGATGATCTGTTTGATCAGTTGAAGGGGGCATGGTACTTTTCGAAGGTTGATCTGCAGTCAGGGTATCATCAGTTGCACGTCAAGGATGGGGACGTGCAGAAGACCGCTTTTAGGACCAACTTCGGTCATTATGAGTTCCTTGTGATGTCGTTCGGTCTGACGAACGCACCGGCCGTGTTCATGGATCTGATGAACAGGGTGTTTCGGCCATTCCTGTTCCGATTCGTCATTGTCTTTATCGATGACATCTTGGTTTATTCGGCGAGCCGGGTAGAGCACGAGGAGCACTTAAGAGCGGTTTTGGATACTCTTAGGGAGCATCAACTTTTCGCACAGTTCAAGAAATGTGATTTCTGGAAAGAGGAAGTCAAGTTCCTGGGACATGTGGTGTTCAAGGAAGGAATAGCCGTCGACCTTACCAAGGTAGCTGCAGTGCAGGACTGGAAGCAGCCTGGTTCAGTTACTGAGGTGAGGAGTTTTCTAGGTCTTGCAGGCTATTATCGACGCTTTATTCAGGACTTCTCGAAGATTGCCAGACCGTTGTCGCAGCTAACACGGAAGGATTTGAAGTTTGCTTGGAATGAGCAGGCGGAGTTAGCTTTTCAGGAGCTGAAGGACAAGTTGACGTCCGCCCCTGTGCTAGTATTGCCAGAGTAAGGGGTTAAGTATATTATATATACTAACGCCTCTCGCGTTGGCCTGGGTTGTGTCCTTATGCAGAAGGACAGGGTGATTGCTTATGCTTCGCGTCAGTTGAGAAAACACGAAGAGAATTACCTTATGCACGACCTGGAATTGGCAGCGGTCATCTTCTCATTAAAGCTTTGGAGACATTACCATCCTGGAGGACTTCAAGTTCGATGTTTCTTACCATCCTGGTAAGGCGAACCTTGTGGCAGATGCGTTGAGTCGCAAGAAGGCTATTGAGTTTGAGGCTCCGCTGATGATAGCAGAGTGGGATATGTTGGAGTTCGTGCGCGATTTTGAGCAGAAGCTTACGGTGGTTGAGTCGTATGAGGTTATTGCACACATTCGTGTACAACCTGTTATCGATGAGAGGATCGTTGCAGCTCAGGCAGATGATGAGCTTTTGGTGAAGATGAGGCAGCGGGTTGGTACAGATGAGAACTCCGACTGGAGTGTTAGTTCTGATGGGGCCCTACGTTTTCGTGGCCGGTTATGTATTCCTGACTTGAGACGTCAGGTTCTCGAGTTAGCCCATAGTTCTAAACTTGCGATGCATCCAGGTAGCACGAAGATGTATCAGGATATGAAGAGGTCTTATTGGTGGGACAATATGAAGGTCCAGATTGCTGAATTTGTCTCTCGTTGTCTCACGTGCCAGCAGGTCAAGGCAGAGCATCGCCGACCTCCTGGGTTGTTGCAGCCCATGCCCATAACTGAATGGAAGTGGGATTTCATTTCTATGGATTTTATTTCTGGGTTGCCGAGGACAAGGAAGGGATTTGACTCTATTTGGGTGATCGTCGACCGATTAACGAAGTCGGCGCATTTCTTACCGATTAGAGTCACTTACTCTGCAGACGAGTTGGCTAGGTTGTATATCAAGGAGATAGTGTGTCTGCATGGAGTTCCCCTGGAGATTGTGTCTGATAGAGACACGCGTTTTACATCTATCTTCTGGACTCGTGTCCAGGAAGCAATGGGTGTGAAACTGAAGTTCAACACCGTGTTTCATCCGTAAACAGATGGGCAGACGGAGCGCGTGAATCAAGTCCTGGAAGATATGTTGCGAGCTTGTGTTTTGGATTTCAAAGACAGTTGGGATGATTGTCTTCAGTATGCAGAGTTCGCGTATAATAATAGTTTCCAGGCGAGTATCGGCATGGCTCCCTATGAGGCGTTGTATGGTCGCCCGTGCAGAGCACCACATTGTTGGGCAGAAATTGGTGAGTGTAATTTGCTTGGCCCAGAGTTGGTGCAGGTGACTTCTGAGAAGGTTGACATTATTCGACTCGACTTCTGACAGCGCAGAGCAGGTAGAAGAGTTATGCTAATACGAGGCGTCGACCGCTTGAGTTTGTAGTGGGAGACCATGTTTTTCTGAAGGTCTCTCCTATGAAGGGAGTTCTGCGGTTCGGTAAGAAGGGAAAGCTGACGCCGAGATTTATTGGTCCATTTCAAGTTCTAGATCGAGTGGGAGCGGTAGCATACCGCCTTGCTTTGCCCATACCTCTTGCGGGCGTGCATAACGTATTTCATGTTTCTATGCTGAAGAAGTACGTTCCTGATCCTTCACATATTATCAGTTGGGAGCAAGTGCAGTTGAGTGAGGATGCCACTTATATACTGCGACCGACGCGTATTCTCGACAGGAAGGAGCAGGTATTGCGTAGCAAAGTTATCCCCCTTGTGAAGGTGCTATGGACGCATCATGGTGTGAAAGAGGCTACTTGGGAATCTGAAGCTGAGGTCAGGAAGACCTACCCTCTGATCCTTGAGGCTTATATGAAGGTATGAATTTCGATGACGAAATTTTCTTTAAGGGGGGTAGATTGTAACAACCTTGGAATTTTTGTGCTAATTTTTCCTTAAGTAGTTTTTGGGGTAATTAGCGCTTTACTCGATTGCTTGTGAAATTCGCATCAATCACTTTAAATTATATCTGCATGGCTCTAAACGTGTAGATTAGTGAGCGCTACGTTACTCTGAAATCTGGGATCCATCGCTAAATCCAGTTGTTCTAGGAAATTTTTGGAAGATCTGGATCGGACCTGGACCGCGCGTCGAAAGTCCGATGGCGATGATCTTAGGCTGTTGCGGTCACCGAGTTGGGCTTGACCATCTCCTCGAAAATCAAGTCCATGTGATGTTCTGGGTCGATTTGTTTGAGCTCGGAGTGAAGAGTGTGAGAACGGTTGGAATTTATTAAGCTTTTATGAAATCTGAGTCGTGTCGCTTACGCGATGATTTTAAGCTATCTGACCATTGGATTCTGACCCAATTTCACCTTCTGATCAGGATAGTTGGCCCAGGCATATTCTAGTGCTTGTGGACCTGATCGAGTTTCCGTGACCGTTGAATTGAGTGTGATCCACCACGGCTGATCTGAAGAGCCGGTCGGTACGAAAACTCAGCCTGACCTAGATCCATGGTCAGTGAGCTTAAGTCTGACCTTTCGTGGTTATAGGCCCACCAGAAGTGCTTCGTTGGATCGAGAAAGGCATGCTTTGGTTATAACTTAAGTATACCTTGTCCCTAGGGTTATTTTCATCAAGAATAGGCCTATTTATAGCCCTTAAACCCTAGCCCTCTTTTCCATACGATTTTTCTCTAACCCTAACATGGAAAGAGAGTGGAAAAGAGAGAGAAAGTGAGAGAGATAAGTTGGTGAATCATCTTGGATTCCTCCTTGTTCTTCTTCATCTTTGAATCATCACTTTGAATCGTTCTTCTGATGGTTCTGAGTTCTTTTGGGGTAAGTTAACCTAACCCTAACCTGTGTTAGAGCCTAGATTAGTTTTGGTGTTGTTGTATCTCATGTCTATCTTTGTTTTAGGGTATTCTAGCGCCGTTGACGAAGACAACTCGTCTAAATCAGTTCGGTGGTTCTTTCTTCGCTTAAGGTGCGGACTTTAAGTGTATAGGTTATGGTTTTCAAGGCTTTTAATGCCAGTGAATGATTTATTCTTGTTATGGATGAGATTTCACATGCCAAATGTTGTGTTTACATTGCTTTCCTGATATGCATGTGCTATATTGAGATTTGTGTATTCTATGTGTATTTATAAAGTACCGTATACGTATAAAATATGCACTTATGTTTGCCATGATTATTTGTCGTGTATGTATGCTAAATGCATGTATGATGACTCCTTGGTAAAAGGAATTGTCTAAGTGCATGTATTCCAACATACGTCATGTATATTGTTCCATGTATGCTAAGTGTTTGTAGAAATGCATGAATGATCTAAAGTGTAACTTATTACACTAATTGTGGGCGTTGAGAAGTGATTCTCAATACTCCTATTGATGCGCATGATTTCCTTTATGCAGTTACATTCCAAGTTATTTAAATTCAAGCATCTCCTATGCTTACATTTATGTTAAGTTGATATTCCTTAAGTGCTTATGTACCATGATTTGAGTTGCTGTTCCATTACTGTTTTACATTCCATACGAATATCTGTAGTAGTGTGAGATGTTTGGGACTATGCCTTAGTCCAGGAAATCAGTAATTGACCCTATATTCGTGGTTGAGATTGCTTTCGCCACGCAGGACGTATTAGACGAACCTGAGTCGTATTAGAGTTGTCGGCAGTGGTTTGGCCACACGAAGTGTTTGCGCACTCTATGTCGCTCAATTCAACGTGCGCTCGTGCTAGTCGAGTTCGTCAAGTAACCCGATTTTCCGATGTATGTTTACCATGTATGGACGCTACTGCTTGAATCTAGGGTACCGAACTTACCAGTGAAATCCTAATTAACTATGGTACTTGATTCGCTAAGACTCATGAGCCGGAGATGGTCGTATGGGACACCATGGTCGAGCTATCGGCCTACACTGGGGTGACGAGCCTCCCCGTAGTGACCAGTGAGCAACTAAACTCGTGAGCCGATTATGGTGGTATGGGACACTATATTCGTGCTGTCGGCCTACATTGATTGGTGACGAGCCCTCTGTAGTGACCTCGAGCATACCTGGATACCGCAAGGAGGTGATGAGCCGATCTGTGGTAGTAAAGGCATGAAAGGCATGCATTGATTGGTGACGAGCCCTTTGCTACGACCTCAAACATATGATCGTATGAGATGTCTAGGATTGACGACCCTAGTATGGATCACTGTTTGGATGGTGATATGAGGAAGGTATCTTAGCTTCCCAATCTTGCTGTGTGAAATGGACTAATAACGACTTGGTAATCATATCCATGCACCGCATTTGCATGTGCTTTGTAGATGTTGCGCACTTTGAGGCGATGTCATTCGTAACGTAAGATGAAGACGCTGAGGGTGTACGCGTGAGGGCACGCATCATATTGCATACATCCTTGCATTAACAAGAGTACTTAGGATTTATTTAATTGTCCTGCTTTATCATTACTGTTTGATTGAACTGATAACATGTTAACCAGTGCCTTATTATTCCACTGAGTTGATCACTCACTCCCACGTTTCTGGGGCGGTGTTAAACACCTACCAGACTCTGTCTTAGGCCCTGATGTTGCAGATGTGGATGCGACTTCTGAGGCAGAGCGGGAGCTGAATGATGATGAGGCTGCCTTCTCTTATATGCAGTTTTCAGACGGGTTCTAGCAAGCCTCGGTCTAATGCGCGGGATCTTTGGGATTATTTTTGGGAAGTCAAATGATGTAACTTGATACTTATAATTTTGTTAAATAACACTTTCATACGATCTGGCTTGTATATGTAATTCAGGGGTTTACACTTGTACACATATTTTACTATAAGTCTTCCGCTTGCTTTATTCACTTATCCCTGAATCATATCTGTGTTTTGGCTTAATCTATTCCATGTTTTATGCACTAATACAGTCAACATACATCCTTTATTAAATATGTTGCATAAGTGATGTTTTGGAACTCGGGAGCTGAGTTATGCTCGACCCCCGAATTTCAGGGCGTTACAATATTATTGGGAATTTTCAAAATGAGCATGTTTTGCTAGATTTGGGTACAAGTGTCAACTTAGTACCTTATTCAGTTTACAAACAAATGGGGTTAGGCATGCTTAAACCAACCACGATTACACTCTAACTCGTTGACCACTCCATTAAGGTACCAAGGGGAATTTTAGAGGACGTGCTAGTCCAAGTGGATAAATTCTACTTCCCCATGGATTTTATTGTACTAGACACTGAACCATGTGTAAACGCTAGTGCTCAAGTTCCCATCATTTTAAGCCGCCCATTCCTAGCAACTTCAAATGCAATCATAAATTGTAGGAATGGAATGATGAACATGTCTTTTGGTAACATGACTCTAGAGCTAAATATTTTCATTCTATATAAGCAGTCCATTGATAATAATGAGATCCATGAGCTGAATTTCATGGATTGTTTGATAGAAGAAGAGGAATTGAAACCTTAATTTGACTGAGGAATTGATTCAAGTCATTGGGGACTTAAAAAAATTTTATTTAGAAAAAGTGTTTGCTGAAATTTGTGATCATAATGAGAGCACTACCACCCAGGACATTGGTATGTACCAATAGAGACCGCGCACTCAAATCCTATCTATCGAAGACTCGCAACCTCTATCATCACTAACCAATGTTCTAAAGTTTAACTTAAAATCACTACCAAATGAGCTTAAGTATGTATACTTAGGTGAAAATAAAACTTATCTTGTGGTGATCTCTTCATTTTTAGACAAGGATCAAGAGATTAAATTGTTGAATGTTCTAAGAGACCACAAGGAGCCTTGAGCTGGAATATTTTTGACATCAAGGGTATAAGCCCTTGCATATGCACCCATCGGATCCACCTCGATGAGGACGCCAAACCAATTAGATAACCTCAAAGGTATCTCAATCCAAACATGATGGAAGTTATAAAAAATGAAGTGATCAAATTATTGGATGTGAGAATCATCTACTCAATATCTGATAGTGTTTGGGTGAGTCCAACTCAAGTAGTCCCAAAGAAATCTAAAATAACTATTGTGCATGATTCTAATAATGAACTCATACCAACACGTGTCACCACAGGTTGACGTGTTTGTATTGACTATAGAAAATTGAACCGGGTCACAAAGAAGGACCATTTCCCTCTACCATTCATTGATCAAGTTTTAAAGAGGGTAGCAGGTCACTCCTATAGTTTTCTTGATAGATATTCTAGATATAACCAAATAGAGATAGCCTTGGAAGACCAAGAGAAAACCACGTTCAATTGTCCATTTAGCATGTTTTCTTTCAAACGGATGCCATTTGGATTGTATAATGCCCCAATAACTTTCCAATGGTGTATGTTAAGTATTTTTTCAAATATGGTTGGAAAGTTTCTTAAGGTTTTCATGGATGACTTCTCTGTATTTGGGAGTACTTTCGAGGAATGCCTCAATAATTTATCTCTTGTCTTGTCTAAGTGTGAAGAGAAACACCTTGTCTTAAATTGGGAGAAATGTCATTTCATGGTTGAAAAGGGAATTATTTTGGGCCATGTTATCTCTAAAAATGGAATCGAGGCAAATCGTTCAGAACTGGATATTATAGCTAATCTACCTATCCCCCAAACTGTTAGAGATATTAGGTCACTTATAGGGCACGATGGTTTCTATAGAAATTCATCAAGGATTTTTATGTCATTACTAGATTGTAACGCCCTGAATTTCGAGGGTCAAGTAAAGTTCTACTCTCGAGATTCAGAACATTACTTATGCAATATGGATGATGATATTCAGATTTCTTCCGTGTTAATGAGTTAAGCATGCGTGGGATTATACTAAACAATACATTATACTCCGGATATAATTAAGTTAAGCAAGTGAAGATCTAAAACATATCTATTTAAGGATGCAGGTGTTTCACAAATTTCCTCCAGAGTATGAGTACGTAACTAGGTTCAATATATACAGGTATTGTTTTAAAATGTACAAAAAAAAGTGGTAACATAAATATATCCAACTAAGCCCTGCTGCCCAGTGGTCCCTGCGTCACGGCACGTGGTCTACATCAACCTGTCCGAGAGTTGGAAGTAGGAAAATTCCTCCTCCTCATCCAAGAAGTCCTGCTCCATCGCATAGGCGTCGTCTGTACCTGCATTTACATAAGAGTCTGGTTGGTGTTTTAAAACACCGTCCCAGAGTGGGAGTGAACAATCAACTCAGTGGTTCTATAAGGCAAAAGTTACACATGTTATCAAGTTAATCAAAGCAGTAATGATAAAGCAATCATAAGTAATCACTTCCTAACTGCTCTTTTTAATGCAGGAATAGGGTGGAAGTAATGATGCATGCCCTCACACCAAAGCTCCCTCACACGCGGCTCCGAAAACCTATTTTGCATATGACAACACTTCCTCAAAACGGTGCAACTCCAATGCCCTCTTGGCACATCCTAACTAATGTAGTGTGATGCATGGTCGGTTAGCCAAGTAATTAAATAAGCTCATTCATACAGCAAGTTTGGGAAGCTAGGGTACCTCCTTTTATATCATTAACCCGAATAGAAGGATCCATCTAGGTTCGTCACTCCTAGTTAAACACATACGATAGGCAAGTTGTAGGGTCGTCACTCCTAATTAAACACATACTATACGCAAGTTATAAGAAATTATACTCGCGATCACTACAGGGAGGCTCGTCACCCCAACGTAGACCGACAGCATGAACATGGTGTTCCATACCACCATGCCTAACTCACGAGTCTTAGTTGCTCATTGGTCACTACGAGGAGGTTCATCACCCCAACATAGGCTGACAGCATGAACATGGTGTCCCATACCACCATGCCCGGCTCATGAGTCTTAGTGGATCGTGGTACCATAGTTAAAATGGATCTTTACATTGGTGAGGGGTACCTTAAATTCAAGCAGTCGCGTCCATACATGGTAAACACACAATAATTAAATCGGTTCATTAGGTAAGCTCAATTGGCACGGGCAGACACTAACTTAATCGACACGGAGCGCATAAGCACCCCTCGTGGCCTAACCATTGTCAACAATCATCGTGCGACCCGAATTCATCGAGTTTACCCAATGTAGAAAGACTAATTCGGCCACCTGAACAGGGACTGTTACTGATTGCCTGGGTTACGTTGTAGCCTCAATCTTACTCATATGTAGCTAACAAACACATGTGATTATCATCTCAGCATTTAACAAATGATCTAAGTAGATTCCTCATTTAGGCATTTCATCAAACACATTGATCATGTTACCAAACACTTGCATTTTATCAATTGATTACATAGAAGAAAATATGATTACATAAAGGAAATTATACATATGCATAAGGCAATAAAGAATCCTATCTTAATACTCGTAGTAAATACAAATCATCAACAATTTCTCATTTAGACAATTCATCAAACACATAGACTAGGTTAGTTACAACATATGTTTTATCAATTCCTTATACAGAGAGATCAACATGCATATGATAATGATGAATCCTAGATCAGTAATCATGGCAAGCATAAATCATTTTCAAATGCTTATTCAAACATTTCAACAAACACATGGGATGCATCTTTTACTCATCACAGTTAATAAGTGTATATCATACAGAAATTGACATATCTAAGACAATACAGTAGCAATCAAGTCAGACATAAATCATTAGCCAACATGAAAGCATTGATAAACCGCAACCTAAGCCTTTATAGTTTGCACCTTTCGTTAGAATGCTCGACTCAGACTCAGTCCAAATTCTATGCTTCCAAAATGGAACGTTGGGCACCTAAATGGTGAAACTGGTTAACTAGGTTAACAAAAGCTATCCTGGAGCTCTACAATGATATTAGGGTTAGCATTTCTTACCTAAAATTGTAGTCGAATAAGTTTTGGTAGTGCAATAAGGGAGGGGGGGGGGGGTGTTGATTTGGTGCGTGAATTCGTGGAAGAAGGTTTCTGCACCAATCTCCTACAATTTCTCCTTCTCTCTTTCCTCTTTTCTCCTCTTTTCTCCTCTCTCTCCCTTAGGGTTTTGTAAAATTCATATATGGGAGAGAGAGTGAAATGAGGGCTATTTATAGGCCCAGTTGTGATGCAAATGGCCCCAGGGCCACTTTATACATTGTTTATACCCCTTTATGATGAACAGGGCTCATAGGGAGGCCCATGACTCATCTACGTCATAGGGCATGCTCCCTAACAATGGATCCATGTTAGGACACGATTTCAGTGTGATTAGATAAGCCGATCGACTGTGGAGAGCCCGTGTCAGATCAACGGTCGTACGTGTTCAATCGGGGCCACGGTTATACAGATAGGTGCAGGGAAATTTCCTCTCCCCATGGGTGAAGTTTGGTCACAAACTAACAGTCTAAATTCTTCAACTTTGCGTGAGAGCGAACGACCCAATTCACTTTAGTTTCAGTTTATTTTGTAAAGATATTCACGTTTCCCATGCACTTCACTCATGGCTCAAATTGGATGTTTCTGTACACTATCTGGGCTTGATTTCCACAATGATTGTCAAGCCCAACAGGACAGACATAGTCCTATAGTTTCCCGATCATCGGACCCCCGACATGCGGTCTAGGTCCATTACCGAGTTTCAATGTACTCCCGAGAGTGACAGGCCCTTGGGATTTCTCCTAGGTCTTTAGGTGGCATTGAGTCAATGGTACTCATGGTTTTAGGCCTTCTCAAATATGAAAATGGTGGCCCAAGCTTAATCCATAGATTATTTAGTACTTAACTAAATCTCGTCTAATGTATACGACAAGATGCAGTCCTTGGGTCTACTTGAGGTGGTACACGAGTCTTTGTACGGATTTTTTCGTGATTTAAATAGACCCTTGACTAATCTTCTTCAAAAGAATGTCTCATTTAAGTGGACAGATGAGTGTGTAAATGCCTTTAATAAAATTCAATCATCTCTTACCACTGCACGTGATTATGCCATAGGGGTTGTTTTGGGCCAAAGGAAAGATAAACGGCCCTATGTTATTCACTATGTGAGTAGAACTCTAAACTCGGCCCAAGTGAACTACTTAACAACTGAAAAAGAGTTACTTACAATAGTTTTTGCTTTGGATAAGTTTATGTCCTACTTGTTGGGATCCAAAGTAGTCATTTTTACGGACCACTCGGCTCTAAAATATTTGTTATATAAGAAGGATGCAAAGCCGAGACTTTTAAGATGGATCCTCCTACTCCAAGAATTTAACTTAGAGATAAAAGATAATAAATGAGTAGAAAATATAGTGGCCGATCACCTTTTCAGATTGGTGTTAGATGATTCCACTGAGGAGATGCATATCTAAGACACTTTCCCTGATGAACAATTATTTATGATCTCCAAATTGCCTTGGCATGCGGATATAGTAAACTATCTTGTAACGGGAAAAATGTCATACATTGGCGGTCAAAAGATAAGAAGTGTTTTGAAATCGAGTTTAGGAACTTCTTCTGAGATGACCCGTATTTATATAAATATGGGACTGATCAGATTTTTAAACGTTGTGTCCAAGAAGATGAAGTTAAAAGTGTTATTTCTTTTTGTCACATGGAAGCATGTGGTGGCCATTTTTCTACTAAGAAAACCACAGCAAAAATCCTACAGTGTGGTTTTTACTAGCCAACCATGTTTAAAGACACCCATGCTTTCTGTGTTACTTCTGATAAATGTCAAAGGTTGGGAAGAGTGTCCCGTCGTAACATGATGCCTTTATCTCCAATTTTACCATTGGAGATTTTTTATTATTGGGGTATTGATTTTATGGGTACATTTTCATCTTCTTTTGGATTTCTTTATATATTGGTTAGTGTGGACTATGTTTCAAAGTGGATTGAGCCAGTTCCAAGTAGGAACAATGACAATAAAGTGGTCATACGATTGCTCAAGGAAAATATTTTTTCTAAATTTGGAACTCCAAAGGCCATCATTAGTGATGGTGGGTCTCACTTTTGCAATAGAACATTTGAGGTTTAGATGAAGAAATATGGCATTAAGCATAAAGTGAGCACCCCATACCACCCATAAACGAGTGGATAAGCTGAGATTTCTAATCGGGAAATCAAACACACTTTAAAGAAAACTATAAGGCAAGATAGGAAGGATTGGTCCCTCAAACTATCTGACGCTTTATGGGCTTATACGACTGCTTATAAAACCCTGATTGTAATGTCCCCATGCAGATTGGTATATGGGAAGGCTTGCCACTTGCCTGTGGAATTGGAACATAGAGCCTACTGAGCAGTAAAGAAATTAAACTTTGACACGGACCAAGCAAGTGGACAAAGAAAATTAGATTTGAATGAATTAGAAGAGCTGATGAGAGACTCCTATGAAAATTTTAAAATCTATAAAGAGAGGACTAAAGCTTTTCATGACAAAAACATTTTAAGAAAAAATTTCGAATCTTAGCAAAAGGTCCTATTATACAATTCCTATCTCCGGTTCTTTCTGAGAAAGTTAAGATCAAGATGAACAGGGCCCTTCATTGTGAAGAATGTTTATACTCATGGGGCTATTGAAATTGAGAATCCATGTAATGACAATGTATACAAGGTTAATGGTCGAAGATTGAAGCCTTATGTGGAAAACTTTCATTTAGGAAAGGAGTCTATCCCTCTTCATGAGCTAGAATATTCAAATTAATACTCCGACTCTGACGGAGCATTTGTGTAGGATTTGTATCATATTCAATTTTTTTAGTGTCACTTAGCAGGTGAGTTCTTCATTGTAGGTACTATTCACCCTTTCTTTTATTTTTATTATTCTCTGCATTACATTATCATTACATTAGGGACAATGTAGATTTTAGGTTGGGGGTGTGGATAGTATCCACATGAGTTTCTTTTTTAGGTTTCAGTTTATTTATTTATTTATTTATTAAGGTTTTAGTTAGGTTTAAGTTTATTTTTTTTAAGTTTATGGGGAAGCTTTTTCAACATTTTCAAAATAATATGTTTATATATAAGAACGTGAACATGATATTATGCGAATTCCAAAGGAAATGTTAATACTTAGTCTAGGTCGATAGTAATCAGAATTCTGATAACTGAAAATTATAGACTTGAGTTCAATTATCTAATCACTAGTTTAAAGTGAGTTCTAATTTGATGTACTGAATTCACAATACACCATAGCTAACTAAGTGAGGAATATGATATGTGAACTAAAATAATTAATTTTGATTCAAACAAGGTTAAATGATCTAGTACCATTGATATATGCTTAAAAGAGAATATTTAAGAAAGAAAGTGATGGAAGAAGAAAATTTTATTCTAAAGCATGAATGCAATGACCATAACAATCGTATCAGTAATCCAAAGTAAGGAATCTAAGTATCCATTACTGCTACCATTACAAGTACGATACCTTAGGTTATGAAGCAAACCCGGTAGTAATCTTCATCTAAGGGTGGTCTATAATAATGAGGATATAATGATAAAAGAAGAAATGACATGTAGAAATGAGATAATTAGAGATTTCATATTCTTGGAATGATTGAAAGGAGTTAGGATAGGGAACATGCATATTTCTCAAAGTTAGACTAGTGTCACGGAGTACCTAAGTATATTAGATCATAACTATTTTAAATTTTGATTAGGTCTCTGAATTCAAGAATGTAATGGATTAAGAAATTAAGATTCTAACTAACTTCAGACTTAGGGTAAGTATTGTTTTGTTTTAGAATTCATATGATGAATGAAAGCATAATTATATAAATTTCTGAGTGTTGAACTATTTTTTCATATTTTCAATGTTTGTGGGTAACATTTCTAGAAGCCCTCACGAGACTATAACTCATCTACTAGGGGAATCCTAGGGGTTTAAAGGTTTGTTGCATATGTTAAATGCAGTCGAGATTAACTGCGAAAATGGTGTAGTTAGAATTTTTTTGTTTTAATTTTATTTCTAAAATTAATTTTTATTCTTATTTTTATTTTTCTTCACTTATTTTACTCAGGACTAGCAAAATGGTAGTTGGGGGTGTGTTGAGACTCAAATATTGCATAATTTCCCCCATTTATATATTGGTTTTATGAACATGAATCAGCTTAATGCTCTATTGTACTCATGTATGTGTTGTAAGGTAAATTTAAGAGTTTGGATTGAAAAAGGGTGCTAAAAGCATGGATTTAATGCTCAAGAATCACCAAGGTAAGGGATGGATCTTAGGAGACCAAGATTAAAGAATTCGCATGCCAAAGATCTAAGAAAACCAAGTGAGGAATGAAAAGAACCAAAGATTTGAAGTGAAGAATCCTAAAATCATCCTGAAAAAGTGCATTCTGAAGCTCTGAAGTCTATTTTGGGAAACTGTGCATCGAAAAATCTATTTTAAACAAATTATGCAGTGTGGAGTTTATTTTGGAAAAGTACGTAAATTTGAGGTGGTTTCTAGAGTTTTCCAACTTTGTACGAAAATTGGAGTTCCCCACTTATAAATAGGGCTTCCCAAGGCATTTTTAAGCATCATTAAAAGCATTCAAGGGCAAGATTTAGGATTTTTAAAGGGTTTTCAGTTTTATAAGTTATTTTTTTTAGATCTTTTCTATTTGCATTTATTTCTTTCTTGTTGCTTTCTTTCTCTATTCTAATTATGTTTTTCTAAGTTCCTTCTAGCCCAAGCTAAAAGGGAAGCACATTGGTTTAATGTTTTCATAGTTGTGATGATTGATTGTTTTAATGATTAGAAGAATGGTATATGCATGTTATCTATTGTTTAGGTTTTATTTTTGATCCTCTTGTGTGATCCATATGTTTCCATCATATGAGATCCACATTGATGGATAGGCTTACCCTGAATCAATCAGATTTTCTAGATAGGAGAGGTTCTCAACCTGCTATATTTCTTTAATTTTTATATCTCATGGATATTGAATACTTAAAATCATTGGCGCTTGAGAATATATATCAATGGTGCAAATCCATGATTTTCTAATCTTTTATATCATTTATTAAAATATTTAAACTGTTTTATTTTCCGATTAGGTTGACCAGAGTGCTCAGATCGTAATTGTGTTATCCAAGTCATCATAATTTTGGAACATTAACCTATGTGTGGAACTTTGAATCTTGGGTGTTATTTTAATTCAGTTAAATTACATCCATTTAAAAATCCCAAAATCAAATCATCAGTTTAGTTTTTATCACTTAGTTTATTTTGCATTTGATTTTCTCCTTCTCGCAATTCATCTCCCTGTGGGATCGAGTCTATATTCATGGGATATTACTTACGAACTTCTGCACTTGAAGGCAAGCAATTAAGTTTTTGGCGCCGTTGCAGGGGAGAAACTGAGATAGATCAGATATATGCAAGATAGCTAAGGTAAGTTCTTTTTTAAGGTAAGTTCTCTTCTAAACCCTCTAAATTTTCTATAGATTTTCTTTTTTTTCTTTGAAAGTAAATTTAGTTGGGTCTTCAAGCACTAACTATGACATAAAGTTGCCCTGCTTGGGATTTTATCACCCAAGTGTTATGGTTGTCTTATAGTTGTTGTTTGATTACAAAGATCATCCGCTGAATTTATTTTACAGATTAGCATAGTTTAATTTTTGTATTAGTTTTAATTTTGTTGATTTATTTTTTATATTTACTTTATGGTTTGAACCCTCATGGTCGGCCCTACAGCCTTGGATGTTGATTTTTTTTTCTTTATGGTTTGAACCCTCATGATCGGCCCTGCCGCCTGGGTTGTTGATTTATTTTTGCTTTGTGGATTGAACCCTCATGGTCGGCCCTACTGCCTGAGTTATTAGTTAAGTTTTTATTTTTATTTTAAGTATCATATTTGCTATTTGAATTAGTGGTATTTGTTGTGTGGTGTGGATGGTTTATGTCCCGTTAGAGTAGGGATTAAAACAATCGACTCTCTTCCTAAGGCAGACTAGTTCCAAGCCTTGATCATTTACTTAAAAGAGGTACTCAACATCACTTGGATTCCATGGCAGACCCAATTGATAATTCGAGTCCAAATCTGTCAGATCCAACAATAAATAAAAACAAAGAAAATCAACCTAATCCCCCTCTTAAGGATGAAAATGGAGTTCATAGGAATGTGTTAAACCAACCACGGACTTTACGTGAACATCTACACCCAAAGATCAACTTGACCATCTTGTATAGTGTTCCCTACTCATATAAGGAACATTGATTTTAAACTAGGTGTGATTCAATTGATTCCTAAATTTCATGGCTTGGATTCTGAAAGCCCCTATTTGCACCTCAAGGACTTTGAGGAAGTGATTGCAACATCACAAGTAAACAGTGGCAATAGGGATGCACTTAAGCTTAGGTTATTCTCATTTTCTCTAAAGGATCCGGCCAAAACATGGCTCAACTCTCTAAGACCTAATACCATCACTACATAGTAAGCCTTAAGTAGAGAGTTTTTGAAAAAATTCTTTCCCGAGCACAAAACAAATGCACTTAAACAGAAAATTATGTCGTTCTTCCAAAAGGGGAATGAACTATTTTTCCAAGCTTTGGAGCACTTCAAAGACCTTCTATTTACTTGTCTACATCATGGTTATGAACCATGGCACGTGATTGATGCATTCCAAAAGAGGCTCACCATGGATACCTATCAATTCATAGAGATGATGTGTGGTGGAACCTTTCTTGACAAAGATCATAATGAGGCTTGGGATTTTCAAGATATGTTAGCAGAGAATACACAAACATGGGATGTCTCTGCTAAACTAGGCCAAACTAGACCCATTCCTAGAGAGAAAGCGGGGATGTATATCCTAAGAAAGGAAGACGACCTTAATGTAAAATTCGCTGCATTGGCTAGAAAGGTTGAAGCCTTAGAAATTAAGAAGGTTGATATGGTTAAAGCAAACACTTCCTTAGGTAATTTTGGTAGCATTTGTAGTGATACAGATCATGACACAAAGGATTGTCCAATCATATCAGTTGTACAAAATATCACGCATGAGCATAAGGAAGCAAATGCTATAAATAACTACCAAAGGTCAGTTATGCAACCAATGGGAAACACGTATAATCTAAATTTGCTTGACCATCCTAATCTTAGTTGGAGGAATGGACCATAAATTAATGCGCACAATGCACCTCAAATGCCTCCACAAAACAACTTCTTTGGGGCACCTAACAATGCACCATATGTGCCCTCGCCAAAGCGATCATCTGTGGAGGATGCATTGACCGCATTCATGAACTCTCAAGCTCAAATGAATCAGTCTCTAATCCTATCAAATCAGGAATTAGAGAAAATCGTGGCCAGGATTGAGACTCAACTAAATGTTAGGGAAAAAAGTACCCTTCCTTCTCAACCTGTGCCAAACCTTAGAAATACACATTTCATTGGAGACTCAAATCCAAGTGAGCTAAGCTACATCATGAACAAGATAAGGCCATCATTACCTTGAGAAGTGGAAAAGAAGTTGATAACAAGATAATGTAACCGGTAGAAATACTGAAAGATGAGCCACTGTCTCAAGAGAATAATGAACCAGCTATGGTTCAAGAGCTGCCAAAATAAAAGGATAAAGAGACTAAGTCATATGAGCCTCCAGTTCCGTTCCCATCTAGACTTTAGAATCCGACTGTCCCCATGAAATATTAAGAGGTGTTGGATGTACTCCAAAAGGTTACTGTCAATATTCCCCTACTTGATGCCATTAGACAAATTCCATCATATGCTAAATATCTCAAGGACTTGTGCACTATAAAAAGGAAATTAAATGTGCACAAAAAGGCATTCCTTATTGAGAAAGTGAGCACTATCATTAAAAAAAGGGTCATACCCAAATACAAAGACCTAAGAAGTCTCATTATTCCTTTTATTATTGGGAATTTCCAAGTTGAGCATGCTTTGCTAGATTTGGGTGCAAGTGTCAAATTAGTACCTTATTCGGTTTACAAACAAATGGGGTTAGGTGAGCTTAAACCAACCACGATTACACTCTAACTCACTGACCGCTCCATTAAGGTACCAAGGGGAATTTTAGAGGATGTGCTAGTCCAAGTGCAAAAATTCTAATTCCCCGTCGATTTTATTGTACTAGACACTGAACCATGTATAAACACTAGCGCTCAAGTTCCCATCATTTTAGGCCACCCATTCCTAACAACTTCAAATGTAATCATAAATTACAGGAATGGAATGATGAACTTGTCTTTTGGTAACATGACTCTAGAGCTAAATATTTTCAATCTATGTAAGCAGCTCATTAATAATAATGAGATCCATAAGCTGAATTTCATGGATTGCTTGATAGAAGAAGAGGAATTGGAACCTAGTCTGAATGAGGAATTGATTCTAGTCATTGGGGACTTGAAAAATTTTTATTTAGAAAAAGTGTTTGCTGAAATTTGTAATGATAATGAGAGCACTACCACCCAGGACATTGGTATATACCAATGGAGACCACACACTCAAATCCTATCTATCGAGGACTCGCGACCCTGCCATCACCAACCAATGTTCCAAAGTTTGATTTAAAACCACTACCAAATGAGCTTATGTATACTTAGGTGAAAATAAAACTTATCATGTGGTGATCTCTTCATTTTTAGATGAGGATTAAGAGATTAAATTGTTAAATGTTCTAAGGGACCATAAAGGAGCCTTGGGCTGAATCATTTCTGACATCAAGAGTATAAGCCCTTCCATATGCACCTATTAGATCCACCTCGATGAGGACGCCAAACCAATTAGACAACCTCTGAAATTGTGGTAAAGACCGCTTTGGTAGAAGTAGGAATAGGTCAAAGTGTCCTAGAGGGGGGTGAATAGGACTTTATAAAATTTTATGATAGTTTAAAATCCTATTATCATTATCTTGATCTAATAAAACAATTTATGAAGATAGCTTTAACTTAACTCTAATGGCTTCCAAGCCAAATAGATGATCCAATCACAAGACTATTCAATATCGAAACAATGTATAAATTTAGTCTATGGTGGATGCACAGAGTGACTATGTGTGAGATGTGATACTTATCAGTTCTAAATAATCATGCATCATGTGATCATTCAAAGTATACATAATAAAGGAATATGCAAATAACAATCTCAAATACAATTGTTTTATAGTGGTTCAGCTATATGCCTACTCTACTCCCAGCGGACGCACTTAACCCTTGGGTGTACCGAATTTTACTAACAGAGGTTTCAAATCAAGTTTACCTCAAACCAATACAACCTACACAAAGCTGACTCTAGGACCTACACACGGTACCTAACATGTCTCTACAAGACACAAGTTTATACCCCACACAGGAGCAAGGGTCAACACACAACACCCAGGTTTTATGCTCTACACACGAGCAAAGGATCCACACAAGGAACCTAGGGTTTTAGGTCACACAGGCCAAGGATCCATACAAGGAACCTAGAGTTTATGCCCTATACAAGAGCAAAGGTCAACACACGACACCTAGGTTTTAGGCCACACAGGCTAAGGACCTACAATAAGGACCTAAGTTTATGCTCACCAAAAGCAAGGGTCAACACACAACACCCACACGTATTCTCCCGTCCGAGGCCTCCTATGAGGACTTGAAAGGGGTGAGAATCACCTGTGACCCAATCCTACACAAAGGAATGATCAGCAGGGTCTCTGAACTCTATTGACTTACGGATAAGTAGATGAGTCCCATTAAGCACGTTGATGAAGATCTCCTCCTTTTATGATGAAGAATCTTCAGCTTCCTTGATCCGCAACACTGATGATGCTCCAATGTAAGGTGACAGGTTGGGTCAAGGATATGTTGGAATCCTACTCAATTAAATATTTTTCTATTTTAAAGATAGAGAGATTCCAAGCATTCAAGCATTCAAGGTATCCCAGCTCAATGATTTGCCATTAAGGTAGTAGCTGGATGATCCTTGAATGCAAAAGTTCATTCCCCAATCCACTCTATTGAATATCAATGATGAGAGTGGATTGGAGGATGAACTCCCGTGAGAAAAAGAGATCAAGGTAAATAGTATGCAGGACTCTCTCAAGGCTTTCTCTATTTTTCTCACTAATGCAACCAATAGCAAGATTTCCTTAAATAGGCAAAGAGATCCAATGTAATAAAATAGTTAGATTTTTTACAAAGTTCGATATCATCGAATGTATACTTTTGAAGATATTGAGGGATGGATCGATGATATGAACTCTTCTGATAATCACAGTTGAATCTCTTATACACGTCTTGATCATAACGAACATGCTTCGATGTCATCGAATTTCAAACTCCGATTTCATCGATCCATGGTTCGATTCCTCGATAATGAAAAACGAGAGAGCGGGCTAAGAATGAGACAGCTGGTTTCAATATTATCGATCCTCCCACGATGTCATTGGATTTCAAATGTTAATGATATCGATACCTAGTTCGATTCATCGATCTTTTATATAAGATTTTCCCATAGGTTCGCTGGACATTCCATTATTTGAATTCGATGATAACGACTTAGATTTAATATGATCGATATTTGAATATCAATATTATCAAGGGAATCTCGATTCCTCAAATCATTTAAAGAGGATTTGCCTGAAAGCTTGCTGGACAGTTTGGTCCAAATTTCAAATACATCAAAGATCCATCGATATCATCGAAGTTTGAATTCCGAGGATATTGAGGCTCTCTTCAAGCCATCGATAAATGTATGTGTCGATGATATTGATTGTTCCATCGGTTCATCAATAATTTTGTCCAGAGATTAAGTGGGTTGCTAGACACAAGTGGTCCTCATTCGATAATATCGATTGCACTCTGAGAACATCGATAACTAGTGTCTGATCTCATCGAGGTTATCTCGATATATCGACAGAAGCAGAAAACTTAGAGATTTTCTTGATTTTGCAAAATAGTTTTCATACTTTAACCCTATGTTGTTCTATCCATTTTTAAGGGTTTTATATACCTGAGTGTTTTGGGACATGGGATGTGAGGCTAAGTTTACCTTTGACGAGTTCGAGGCACATATCTACTTGAGGACCTTTGACGAGTTTGAGGCACACATCTAGTTGAGGCAGACGCTTGAACGATCTTCCTAAGGGGCTTACTTGACTTGCTGACTCAACACTCACACTAATTGACAAACTAGGGCACTTTCAACCTTAAAGGCGTCTCAATCCAAACATGATGGAAGTTGTAAAAAATAAAGTGATTAAATTATTGGATGTGAAAATCATCTACCCAATATCCGATAGTGTATGGGTGAGTCTAACTCAAGTAGTCCCAAAGAAATTTGGAATAACTATTGTGTAAAATTCTAATAATGAACTCATACCAACATATGTCACCGCAGGTTAGTGTGTTTGCATTAACTATAGAAAATTGAACCAGGTCACAAAGGACCATTTCCCTCTACCATTCATTGATCAAGTTTTAAAGATGGTAACAGGTCACTCCTATAGTTTTCTTGATGGATATTCTGAATATAACCAAATAGAGATAGCCCTGGAAGACAAAGACAAAACCATGTTCACTTGTCCATATGGCACGTTTGCTTTCAAATGGATGTCATTTGGATTGTGTAATGCCCAAGCAACTTTCCAATGGTGTATGTATAACGCCCCAGTTTTCAGAACCTGAGTACTCAACTCGTATTCCCAAAAACCCAGGAGTTAGCTATTGATAACGATGATCAACCAATGAATCAAAGTGTAATATAGCAAAAATGAAAACGTAGCATAGGTATGACCCAATGATGGGAACAATATTCAGGCCCACTCAGCTGGGGGCTAATTACATAACCTTAAGTCTCTCAAATTCCAAAAGTACAAGAATAAAAATAAAGGGGCTAATCTACTGGTTCAACCCAAAATAGGTAGCCGCCTCATGCTGCGGCTCTTCATCGTATAGCTCCTCATCGACGGCCACCACCTCCAAGTCTGCCGCGTACTCATTGGCTTTTATACCTGCATCCTCTGTATGGTTGAATATTGATGAATGAGTGGCCAGCTCAGTGTGATCTCCCTCAAGATTACACACCACCACCCTAGACAAGATGTAGCATAAAACAACAAAACATATAAAAAATATAGGAATGCGATCTTATTAAATACATGGATGTATGAGTGCTCATCAACTAGGGATGTTTATCTAGTTGGCTTTTGGGCAAAACCCATGCAATGTGGTCAGTCACCAGCAAAAGTACGTAGTACATGTGTAGTGCCAAACTCACCAAAGGTGGGTCAATAGTCGATGGTCTGGGTTAGCGAAACGATACCCCAACTAAATCCTATTAGGCATGTGCTACAGCATCTAGAATTATCCATCCGTCAATGCTCGAATCGATGTATGCATGATTAGTCAACCCGTTATTAGTCCAATTATACTCAGCTAATTTAAATAAGCTTAAGGTCACTATGGAGAGCTCATAGCCCAGTGTAGTCCAACGGCTCAGGCATAGTATCACATGACTACCATCCCCGGCCTATGAGGCTTCCACCTTAGGGTGTGTGTAGAGCCCACCAACACGTGGCCAATCAGTTCCACTGCAAAGGGCCACTACCATATACTGACTTGGAATGAATTATCAAATTTGTTAAGTATAACGATCAAAACATGATGGTATGTATGATTAAAAGGCGAGTAAACAACGGTAATTGTAAATATTGCAAGGCTCATTCCATCGTTAGATAGGAGGAATCACATATGGATAGTAAACCCCAAAATCAATTGTCACATTCCACAACCTCCATGTTAGGGGTCTACTCATGTCACAGCTAGTCTAGTTACACCCCAAGCACGGACTCTCCTTACTTAGAGTTTTCCATGGAGAGATTTTAATAATGTGTGTCACAAACAATAACATGGAATCCACTCATAGATAAGACGTAGAGAGCATCGCATGTACACCTACAAATCGCATGATCATGAGTTTTATAATCCAAAATATGTATTAAGTAAAATGACACATTACACAGATGATTTAGATAGTTTAATTCACATGTTCAAATAAGCTAATCAAGTATGAGTATGACCTTATAACATGCTTTTAAACTCAACCATCAAATGTACTAAGTGGTCTCACTAGGTAAGTCAATTATCTTTAAATCATGGAGATCATTATTCTAAATAAATATGCCAAAATAAATACAATCTATTTCGAAGTATTTAAATCATTCCTTGAAATAGTTAAAATATCTACACATTCTAGATCATTATAATGACTACTCTTAGTCTAGTTGGGGATGGAAAGCCCAAGGGGAGGAGGATCATCACCAGACAAAGCGTAGAGTGCTTCTGAATGCAAGTTTTCTTAAGAAGATAGTGACTTTATGCTACTCACGCAATCCCCTGTATAATTTCATTTACATTAGACAACAAGTCACTAGGTTTGAAACATGAGCAATGGTGGAGGGTTAGAAGGCCCTAAATTTAGGTCGTTTGGGCTACCATTAAGGGACAATCAAGCCCACCAACTCTTGCCCCTGCTTTAGTATAAACCAGGCCCGATCAGGGCCCACCCTTGCTGCCCCCAAACAACCCAAACCGGGCCATGGTGAGCCTTGCTTGGCCTTAGCTTGGCAGTCCACCAGCTACATGGATGCAGCCCCACCTATGCCTTGTGGAGCGAGGCCCACCTGATGCTAACATGCGGCCCGCTGTAAATCAGGGTGCGGCCCACTGATGCACATGGCATGGCCCACCTGTCTTAAACAGGGAGCGGCCCACCTGTTGTACATGGTGTGGCCTACCCACTGTTATATATGGTGTGGCCTACAATATACATGGTGTAGCCCACTGAGCTATTTGTTCAGGTGCGGCCCACAGTGTACATGGTGCGGCTAATTTGGGACCCATTCACGGCCTAACTTCCGCTCAGTCCACGAGGCCAGATTCGGCCTAACGAAAGGGACTGCACACCCTCCACCTCAATGCCTGATTGAAGCTGATAAAGGGCCTGACTGAGAGCTCCAACCAGTGCCCAATCAGAGGTTCATTTCTAGCCTAAACAAAAACCCATTGGAGGGCTTATTTCACTGCCCATTTATGGCCCAACCAAGGCTACTATCGTGGCCTGATTCCAACCCGAGACACATCCACCATTTAGCATGGCCTCGACCCGAAAACACGCCCATCACTCATTCCAGATTCAGCTCAAAACTTGGCCATTGTTTGGCCTGGTTCTAACCCAAAACAAAGTCACTGTCTGGCCTAGTTTCAGCCCAAAATCCAGCCATCGTTTGGCCTGGTCTTTGGTCTAAAATAAAGCTACTGTTTGGCCTTGTTTAGGCCTAAAACATAGCCATTATTTAGCCTGGTTTCAGCCTAAAAATATAGCCATTGTTGGCCTGATATCTGCCTAAAAAACATGGTCATTGCTTGGCTTGATTCCACCTCATATGTGAGCCCTATTTGAGAGATATTCCCAGCTCCTATCATGGCCTGATCAGAAGTTGCTTTCCTTCCATGGACTATGGCACATGCTCGGCCCAAACACAGCCATGGCGAAGGCTGGACTGGACCTTGCATTGCTGATTTTTTATCCTAACGATTAGGTGCAGTCGAGAGGTAGTCCGTTTACCTGATGGCCCTGGTGTTGGGAGTGGAGTGGACACAGCTCTCACTCGATCAAGTCGATCCACAGGTAGACTGAGTCGAGCTGACCCGATTTACTTTACTCACTCTTCTCCCTTACTTCGCTCTTTCTTTCTCCTCTCTCCATAGTGCCAGTCCTTAAGAGCTACAATACTCTTTATAGGGGTGAGGGAGAGGACTCGTCAATGGTTGGATTCCCATGTGGACGAGGGACGACGGCGATCATGCCAGCCTCTGTCTTTCCTAAAGAAGAAAGTCCTCTCCCGCTTTCCTTCACCTATAGGCCCTGTTTAGCCATTTTTAGCAAAGAGGGAGAGCACGTCTCAGCTGAGAAAATGGACAGATAGGATTGCACTACCGAACCGATCGTGAGCTATCCGGACGATCTCTGCTAGGCCCCATCTCGTGGATATCTCCCACGTGTAATGCATTGGACGGTGGTGGCCTATCACCTTTGTCCATTTACGAGGGCTCAAAGGCCTATACGGTTTTATTAAGGGGACCCACGCGAATAAAATGAATGGCTTGGATTGCTCGAAAAGTGGCCATGGTGGGCCACCTAGGGGCTTAAAGACCGCCTGTTTGAGATTTGTTTTGGCGGGAGGGTGCTGGCTTCTCATTTTTTGTAAAGAGCTTGGTCAAAGGTCATTTGACCGAGCCCATCATCCCTGTGTATGTCGTGTGCACATGCATTCCATGAGGGGGCCCATCATGATGGTTATGAAAATCCATTCCGTCCATTTTTCTTGGGACCTAGGAATAGGGGTCCCGGCCCATTTTTGTGCGAGGCCGAGGCCCAAGTGGGCTGTTACTCTCTTCTTTGGGCTATTATCGGCCCATATAACGCGATCTATTGATCGAGTGGGGCTGATACTAGTTTTCAATGGTTAATATAAGGTACTGGTTATGATGAAGGCTTAGTTTGTCACTAACTAATTCTCAAGTGTTGGTGACAAGTGTGTTGTACCAGTGTTAATCGACATAATGGCTTTAATTTAGAGTGCTCAAATAGCCTCACCTTCTCGACTATCGTAAGGCATGGTCTGGCTCCTAGAGGCCCTGATGGATGGCCTTAATGTTGTCCAGAATCCCCATCCTGTATATGTTGAGTTTAAGCTACTTGGTTAATCCAAATCTGTTTTAGGTTGATGTGGGTTTAAAAGGTAACACCTGTGTTCCAAAGGTACGAGGTGTTACAATATGTTAAGTATTTTTTTTCAAATATAGTTGGGAAGTTTCTTGAGGTTTTCATGGATGACTTTTCTGTATTTGGGAGTAGTTTCGAGGAATGCCTCAACAATTTTTCTCATCTTGTTAAGGTGTAAAGAGAAACACCTTGTCTTAAATTGGGAGAAGTGGCATTTCATGGTTCAAAAGAGAATTGTTTTGGGTCTTGTTAGATTGCTCAAAACTCGACATTATTACTAATATACCTATTCCCCGAACTGTTAGAGATATTAGATCACTTCTAGGGCACGCTAGTTTCTACAGAAGATTCATCAAAGACTTTAGTGCTATTATTAGACCCTTGACTAATCTTCTTCAAAAGAATGTCCCATTTAAGTGGACACATGAGTGTGCAAGTGTCTTTAATAAAATTAAATCAACGCTTACCACTACACGTATCATGCGTCTACCAGATTGGACACTTCCTTTTGAACTAATGTGCGATGGAAGTGATTATGCCATAAGGGTTGTTTTGGGCCAAAGGAAAGATAAACGGCCCTGCATTATTCACTATGCGAGTAGAACTCTAAACTCGGCCTAAGTGAACTACTCAACAACTAAAAAAGAGTTACTTGTAGTAGTTTTTGCTTTGCATAAGTTTAGGTCATACTTGTTAGGATCCAAAGTGGTCATTTTCATGGACTACTCGACTCTGAAATATTTGCTATCTAAGAAGGATGCAAAGCCAAGACTTTTGAGATGTATCTTCCTACTCCAAGAATTTAACTTAGAGATAAAAGATAAGAAATGAGTAGAAAACGTAGTGGCTGATCACTTTTTCAGATTGGTGTTAGATGATTCCACTAAGGAGACACATATCTAGGACACTTTTCCTGATGAACAATTAATTACGATCTCCAAATTGCCTTGGTATGCGGATATAGTGAACCATCTTGTAATAGGATAATTGTCATATCATTGGAAGTCAGAAGATAGGAAGCGTTTTGAAACCGAGGTTAGGAAATTTTTCTGAGATGACCCGTATTTATATAAATATGAGAGTAATCAGATTTTTAGATGTTGTGTCCTAGAGGATGAAGTTCAGAATGTTATTTCCTTTTGTCACATGGAAGCATGTGGTGGGCATTTTTTTTGCTAAGAAAACCACTGTAAAAATCCTGCAGTGTGGTTTTTACTGGCCCACCATGTTTAAAGACACATGTTTTCTGTGTTGCTTGTGATAAATGTCAAAGGTTATGAAGAGTGTCCCGACGCAACATGATACCTTTATCCCCAATTTTACCATTAGAGATTTTTTATTGTTGGGGTATTGATTTTATAGGTCCATTTTAGATTTCTTTATATATTGGTTGGTGTGGACTATGTTTCAAAGTGGATTGAGCCAGTTCCAAGTAGGACCAATGACAACAAAGTGGTCATACGATTCCTCAAGAAAAATATTTTTTCTAGATTTGGAACTCCAAAGGCCATCATAAGTGATGGTGGGTCTCACTTTTGCAATAGGACATTTAAGACTTTGATAAAGAAATACAGCATCAAGCATAAAGTAAGCACCCCATACCACCCACAAACGAGTGGGCAAGCTGAGATTTCTAATCGAGAAATCAAACGCATTTTAGAGAAAACTATAAGGCCAAATAGGAAAGATTAGTCCCTCAGACTATCCGATGCTTTATGGGCTTATAGGACTGGTTATAAGACCCCAATTGGAATGTCCCCATATAGATTGGTGTATGGAAAGGTTTACCACTTACTTATGAAATTGAAACATAGAGCCTACTAGGCAATAAAGAAATTAAACTTTGACATGGACCAAGCAAGTGAACTAAAGAAATTAGAGTTGAATGAATTATAGGAGTTGAGGAGAGACTCCTATAAAAATTCTAAAATCTACAAAGAGAGAACCAAAGCTTTTCATGACAAAAAACATTTTGAGAAAAAATTTTGAATCTTAGCAAAAGGTCCTATTGTACAATTCCTGCCTCTAGTTCTTTCCGGGAAAATTAAGATCAAGATGGACAGGGCCCTTCATTATGAAGAATGTTTATAATCATGAGGCTATTGAAATTGAAAATCCACATAATAGCAATGTGTACAAGGTTAATAGTCAAAGATTGAAGCCTTATGTGAAAAACTTTCATTTAGGAGAGGAGTCCATCCCTCTTCATGAACCAGAATATTTAGATTGATGCTCCAAGTCTAACAGAGCATTTGTGTTGGATTTGTATTATATTCATTTTTTTAGTGTCACCTAGCAGGTGAGTTCTTCATGGTAGGTATTATCTACCCTTTCTTTTATTTTTATTGTTCTCTGCATTATATTGGGGACAATGTAGATTTTAGGTTGGGGGTGTAGATAGTCATCCATGTGAGTTTTTTTTTTTAAGGTTTCAGTTTATTTTTTATTTTTTTTTTAAGTTTTTAGTTAGGTTTACATTTATTTTTTTTAGGTTTATAGGAAATCTTTTTCAACATTTTCAAAATAATATGTTTATATACAAGAATGTGAACATGATATTATGCGAATTCCAAAGGCAACGTTAATACTTAGTCTAGGTCAATAGTAGTCAGAATTCTAATAACTTAAAATTATAGACTTGAGTTTAATTATCTAATCATTAGTTTAAAGTGAATTGTAATTTGATGTACTTAATTCACAATACACCATAGCTAACTAAGTGAGGAATATGATATGTGAACTAAAATAACAAATTTTGATTCAAATAATGTTGACTGAACTAGTACCATTGATATATGCTTAAAAGAGAGAATATTGAAGAAAAAAAGTGATGAAAAAAGAAAACTTTATTATAAAGCATGAATGCAATGACCATGACAATTGTGTCAATAATCCAGAGTAAGGATACCTAAGTATCAATTACTATTACCATTACAAGTACGATACCTTAAGTTATGAAGCAAACCTAGTGGGAATCTTCATCTAAGGGTGGTCAATAATAATGAGGATATAAAGATAAAAGAAAAAATGACATGTAAAAAATGAGATAACTAGAGATTTCATATTCTTGGGATGATGGAAAGGAGGTAGGATAGGGAACATGCATATTTCTCAACGTAAGACTAGTGTCATAGAGCACTTAAGTATATTGGATCATAATTATTCTAAATTTTCATAACTCAAGAATATAATGAATTAAGAAATTGAGATTCTAACTAACTTCAGACTTAGGGTAAGTATTGATTTGTTTAGGAATTCATATGATGAATGGAAGCATAATTGTATAAATTTCTGAGTGTTGAACTATTTTTTTTATGTTTTCAATATTTGTGGGTAACATTTCTAAAAACCCTCACGAGACTAACTCGTCCACTAGGGGAAACCTAGGGTTTTAATAGCTTGTTGCATATGCTAAATGCAATCGAGATTATGTGTGAAAAATGGTGTGGTTAGAATTTTTTCATTTTAATTTTTTTTCTAAAATTAATTTTTATTCTTATTTTTATTTTTCTTCGTTTATTTTGCTCGAGACTAGCAAAATATTGGTTGGGGGTGTTTTGAGACTCAAATATTGCATAATTTCCCCCATTTATATCTTGGTTTTATGAACATGAATCAGCTTAATGTGTTATTTTACTCATGTATGTGTTGCATGGTGAATTTAAGAGTTTGGATTGAAAATGGTGTTAAAAGCATAGATTTGATGCTCAAGAATCACCAAGGCAAGGGATGGATCTTAGGAGACCAAGATTGAAGAATTCGCATGCCAAAGATCTAAGAAAACCAAGTGAGAATGAAAAGAATCAAAGATTTGAAGTGAAGAATCCTGAAATCGTCCTAAAAAAGTGTATTTTAAAGCTCTAAAGTCTATTTTGAAAAATTGTGCAGCGGGAAATCTATTTTAAACAAACTGTGTAGCGTGGAGTTTATTTTGAGAACCTGCATAAATTTAAGGCAATTTCTAGAGTTTTTCGACTTTGTACAAAAATTAGAGTTCCCCACTTATAAATAGGGCTTCCCAGGGCATTTCTATACATCATTAAAAGCATTTAAGAGCAAGATTTAAGGTTTTTAAAGGGTTTTAAGTTTTATAAGTTATTTTTTTATTTTAGATCTTTTCTATTTGTGTTTATTTCTTTCTTGTTGTTTTCTTTCTCGATTCTTATTATATTTTTCTAAGTTCCTTTTAGCCCAAGCTAGAAGAGAAGCACATTGGTTTAATGTTTTCATAGTTCTGATAATTGATTGTTTTAATGATGAGAAGAATGGTGTATACATGTTATTTATTATTTAGGTTTTGTTTTTATCCTCTTGTGAGATCCATATGTTTTCATCATATGAGATCCACATTGATGGATAGGCTTACCCTGAATCAATCAGATTTCCTAGATAGGAGAGGTTCTCAACTTGCTATATTTCTTTGATTTTCATTATCTCATGGATATTAAATACTTAAAATCACTGGCACTTGAGAATATATCAATGGTGCAAATCCATGATTTTCTAATCTTTTATATCATTTATTAAAATATTTAAACTGTTTTATTTTTTGATTAGGCTAACCATAGTGCTCAGATCCTAGTTTTGTTATCCAAGTCATCATGATTTTGGAACATTAACCTATGTGTGGAACTTTGAAGCTTGGGTGTGATTTTAATTTAGTTGAATTACATCCATTCAAAAATCCCAAAATCAAATCATTAGTTTAGTTTTCATTACTTAGTTTGTTTTGTATTTGATTTTCTCCTTCTCGCAATTCATCTCCTTGTGGGATCGACCCTATATTCACGGGACATTACTTATGAACCTCTATAATTGGAGGTAAGCAATCAGTGGTCCATCTCACTTAGAGATCATGATCATAATGTAGAAAGTAGTTTCAAAATATCTGGCTCTCTCGCATTCTCACACTAACGTAGATTTATGTAAACATCTCAAGACAACACAACAACGTGATTGGGGGATTTACATGACACGATGTGTTCATGGAGCGACTATTTGCGACATCCAATCCCGAGAAGTAATGTAATACGCATGGTGATTTCCTTACATATTCAATTGTGCATCACTCACCAACCCATGGGATTACGTGCCAACCATGAGTGTCCTACCCGAAATGCATTACGTCCACGAGAATATATTGATCCTTAGAAGTGGGATTTCCAACATGATACTTGAGTGCAAGATGATAATATGTGATTTGAATTTTGTAACAATGATTCACAAAGACAAACAATGGTAAAAAGAAAAACATATAAAGAAGGTGTAGTCAAATCAATTTAAAGGTAAAATTTAAAGGAATAAAACCCTCACCTTGAATTCGGATTACCCTCTTATAACGTTAGGATTTTAAGTATGCTTTAGAGTTGAATGCTAACATGATTACAGAATCTTATGGTTAGATTGTAATTCTAAATAGGGTTTATGATCATCTTCGACTAGAATTAGTTCTAAGATCTAAATTTGGTTTCAACCTTCTATAATTCTACGTAAGAAGATTTAAATCTATATGAAGCCTGGTCAGTGACTTACCATGTTTCGGTGACGTTCTTAAACCGATTCACCTTCAGTTCCAAAATCTTCCTTATTAAGTTAGTTCAGTTTGATTTGTCTCTTAGAGTTGTTAAAAAAAACTGATTGAATTCAATGGCTTTGATGCGTTCCTGAATGATGAACTCGACAGCTACAGCAAGATAACCTGTAGAAGCAGGAGTCCTTCTCCACTCTCTTTCTCTCTCTCTCTTTCTCCTGGTGTTGGAAGGCGATCGCTGAACAACCTTCTCCCTCCGCACGATGGCTTTTATAAGCCTTCGAACGAAATCTAGCAAGAGGGAGAATCCCTATCCAATGCAGTAGCGCCTTACGCTGGTTTGCTTGCGCACAGGAGCTCGTTATCTTACATTAGATGTTGATCCCGATTTTAGGTTATGTTGTTATCCTATTTCTTTTAGTGTATCGGAGGAGATTTCCCTCTTGAGCGGTCATTAGATGAATGGGTTGGATTCTACGATAGGTGTAGTTCGTAGAGGTTACTGTCCAGCATCTTCCCAGGGAAGAAGACCTCCACTCCAATGAAAGATTTCATTACAGCCTTTGTTTCTCCCTATAGTTTCTTTCGGATGGTTTGGATTGGCCATCTAATACTCCCTGGCTCATGCAAATGATGGCCCGAATGTATCCGTTGGATGGTTTTTGTGAAAAACACTTTCGCACAATGCGACATGTTTTGTGAAAAATGGCAGAATGTCGTGTCTTCCTCACCTTTCTTGTCTCCTTTTCTTATTGAGAAGGGTTGAAACTCCCTCCATTGGAGATTGGACGGCTCAGATCGCATTAAGATTGGGAGTCTTAGCGTGGAGTTCCCTTTCCTATTAGAATAATGATTTCCTTTCTTATCAAAACAACGATTTCCTATTCGAACAAGAAACAAATGCATTCGATTTGGGAAATTATCTTATTCACTTAATTATGAACAAACGAAAATAAAGAAGATAATCACATCATTTATTCATTTCAAGTTCTTTTACATCCTTTTCTCCTTTGATTCCAAAATAGAATGTCCATGACTTGTAATAGAAAATAAATAAAGGCATCATGCACTGAGACAATATGTATTGGAAGCATCGTATATTGAGGATTGTTGTGCACTGAACAGTGAACACTACTGTGCACTTGCTAATAGTGTTGTGCACTCGGATCTGCTATGCACTCGGATCTGTTGTGCACCCGGCAGTGTTGTGCGCCTCACAACACCTATCCCACACAATGCATGCAGGCTCTACCTCTCTCTTCTTGGAATCTTCTTCTGCTCTTTGATTGGCTGCTAATGACCCCCTACCGAGGGGTCGAGGGTATTTACATCCTTCTCACATGTGCGAACATGTCACGCAGTCACTGTGTGGAATCCTTTGTGTGATCTTCACTGTGCGGAGTCCTTTGCCAGGCCTTCACTGTGCGGAGTCCTTTATGCAGCCTTCACTCCTCTTGTCGCACAAAATCACCAACGTACAATGAATATCTGTGCACAATAACTATCTGTGTATAATAGCTATTTGCGCACAATAGTGATTTGTGTAAAATGACCTTCTTCACACAATAATGATCTACGCACAATGCATATCTACTATCTTTCTATCTCTTTTTAAGCCTCAACAGATGCCCCCTTGATCCTGCATTTTTTATTTTATCTACAAAATAAACATTGTAGGATCAATATTTCAGTTTTTATAATAATTTTTTAACTTTCCTTTTCTTTGTTACACGCATAATCATAAATTCTTTAGCGCATAATGAGTTGCGCACAACGTCTAGCGCACAACATCTTGCACACAATGGGTAGGAGCTTGCCTATAAATACAGGACTTGAACCCTTTTCTTCCATTCTATTATCCGTCTGCCTCACACTTCTCACACGTCCAGCCATTTTTCGCATAAACAGCGTTGTGCGCCACAAAACACCTATTCCACACAACAAGACTTAGCACGCAACACTTCTCCGTGCTCAATCAAAATTTAGCGTACAACGACAGGTACCACACAATAATGTTGCACACGATGATTTGCGCACAATGTTTCGCGCACAATAATCTTACACACAATGTTTTGCCCACAATGTTTCGCGCACAACGTCTTACACACACTGACTTGTGCTCAAATGTAGATTTGGACTTCACATTTACTCGCCCTTTTTCTCAGCAAGCTTATATACTTCTTCTTTAACCTAGTGAACTTCTCTTCCTGATTTTTAATTTGTTTTACCGACTCTTATATAGATTTTCAATGGCAAGCTCAAAAAGACCTCTCGCCTCCTCAAGTATTGCTGGGCCTTCTGACTCGCAATCAACCGAGACCCGTAGTCAGAAAAGACCCAGATCTGCTGAAGGCCACGCTTCCTTTTTCAAAGAGCTAGCTCCTGTCATTATTAACTTTGTTGACCATATCCAATGCCTATCTGAACATATCCGCATGGCGGTACTAATGAAGGAGATAGAGGGACCCCCTACTACAGGATAAGAATCCGATTGGGACGATTGGTTAAAATGCACAACCAATTTTCGAACAGACGACACTCGTCCTTCTGCTACAAAAGCTTCTCCTACTCCGGCAATTTCAAAGCAAACAAGAGAAAAGAGTAAAGATGAAGCTTTTCAAAAAATATTCGAGAACACAATCGGAAGCGTTTCCAAAATCTCTAGGATTCAATCAAGTTAAATGCCGAGGCGATTAAATTTCGCAACCCTTATAAAGACGAGACTATTGCTCTCCCTTTGCAACTTCAGCACCACCAGTCCATACTTCAAAGTGAACAGACTGACTATATGACACAGAACAGGCTCCTGTACATGTCAAATTAGGTGATCAAAGAGTCACAAATCCTCGAAGGGTATCTCATAGAAAAATGCCTAACACAGAAGACTGGAAAAATAAGATATATGTGCTTCCTCACACCATGCTACAATCCTCATTCCTTATACTTCACTCATTTTTTCGAAATGATTCAACAGTGTTTCCGTAATCACGACTCCCTGTGGGGCAAAGAAGAATTTAGGACGCGGGGTCTTTAAACTGATCGAACGTATTACAACGCATGGGCCAAAGTAATCTTGAAGAAGTATGAAAATGTCCTTATGGCAATAAAGAGATGTTATGCTATAGAAGCCACCTTGGAATTCTTTCAAAAGGACACGATGATTTATAAGGGCTTTCTGAAATACTAGTCTTCCACTACAAATTCTTTCCATCTTTCGGTCGGAGAAGTAAGTATCACCTTATGGGATCTATATAGGATGGTTGGCCTCCCTATTTCTAGATCTTTCCTCGATGAATATGTTCCCTCGAACAAGGAATTTGCCTATGTTGCCCCCAATAGAATACCAAAAATTACAGAATCAACAATCGAACTTTTCCACGAAACGTCTTATTTTGCCGACGTCCATAAGATTTCCCCTCTTCAATGGCTCGCACATTTTTCCCAATACTTAGTGTAAGTGTCTTAACATTTTTCTTACCTTTCAGATAATACTTACCTATAGATATAAATTGTTCACTCCCTCCTTTCTCAGGTTCCCTGGCAACCATTATGCCGAGCTAGAAGCCAATCGCAAAAAGATAAGGGGCCTGACCAAATTCACCACCGAAATGGAATTAGCCGCTTTCTTGGCTTAGTGGTTGAGCTTATCGTGCTTCCTAGCTCAAAAGGCTCAAACTCTATTCGACCAACTTTATTCGTGGTGGCAGGCGCAATGGCGAAAGGTAGAGAAAGATATTCTCTGGCCCATCCTGTCTTATGCTCGTTATATAGAGCTTTTGGTCATGCTGCGGTGCACTGCTCAAGCCCGGCAATGGGAGTTATATCCTCTTTTACTCCATGGAACTATTTCTCCGGATGGCTTGGCATTTATTTCCCCTAGACTTACAATGACCTGGAGAAGGCTTATGTCCATCCCGATCATCTGCCCCTATGTCATTTCTTAAAGTGAAAGATAATAAAGAACTGGTATGAATGGATAGTGGATAAAATTGACAACATGGAATCTATCGACTTCTTCCCTTTTTTACTTAGATTACCAAGCTGAAGACTGAGAAGTTAAGGATAATAATGACTTGGAACCCGTTGAGAGAACTTTCTTTCTTTGTATTCATTCTTGTAGTCTTCCTATGCGAGAAGGAATAGAGTTCTGGCAAGAACCATACTATTCAAGTCGATTTGCCAGATAATTTGGGTATGATCAAGCTATGCCCCAAGCAAGTGAGGAGGTCACAAGGATAATGAGAAGCTATAGAGTCAGCCCCTACAATTGGGCTTTAATATGGAAGCAGCTTTTAGCAAGAAATTTTGCCTCTCAATTTCTTCTCCGGGGGTATAATCATTAAGTGATGGCTTCATATTCCTGGATGTGATGGTAGGCACATCATTACTACTTGGTGCGCAACTATTTTTCGATAGATCGGCCTATCTGGGTTCCTCCTCCACGCTTAAGGAATTATAGGCCGGAGTAAGGGATTGGATATTTTTACGAGAAAGATCAGGCCGCTGTTCCGGGACAACTTCATCGTAAAATTTCTGTAGAAGAGTCCATTAGAGAAATAAAGCCTCCAAATACTTTAGAAGGATGGGTTGCTTTTGGTTCTCCTTTAGATTTGATAAAACAGGGAGAAAGATTAGGCACTCCTCACAATGAATTTGAAACTACATGCGGTATTCTGCTTTCCCCTACTCCTGAAGGAGGAGATCAGCCTACACACCCTACTCCCGTCATTCCTCCTAGTACAGAGCCCATCACTTCTATAATTTCTCCTATTGTTGAAATACAACCACCACAGTTATCCCTGTTGTGGATCTTACAGCAACCACAACGAATCGTGCTACAGCATAACTTCTCTTACCGTGCGTTGGATTATTATTACTACTTCTCCCATGACTCACTCGTGTGCTAAGTCATTGTCTCCTAAAGTTTTGGCACAACAGGTCCCTTCTCCTACTCAAAGTGCACATCTTCTCCCTATGAAGACTACTTATAAGGGAAAACAAACCATATCGGAAGAAGACAGCTCATTAGAATATTTAGCAAACACTACAAGCGATGATACATCTTCTCCCACGAGCTTAACCGATGAGGAAGATGCTTTGTTAAAAGTAGATACTGATGCTGAGGTGGATATTGGAGAAGAATGCGATTCTAAAGTCGAGTTTCCACTTCCTAATGCTCCAATCACTCGTCCAGATGCCTCTCATCTAATTCCAGTTACCTCCCTAGATGAGGAGCAACTCGATTATGGAGAATATGGTTGTTCTCCTGGTGCAAATATCTTTTTTCCTTTTGATGCCTCATATTCTCCATGTATCATGGAAACCACTAACGTGGTTGCTCACGAAACATCAACTTTAAGGGATGTAAAAGCTCAATCATCCGAAATTCTGGCAACAATGGGGAATGTACTTCTTCTTCACAGCATAGAAGAAACCTTTCCAACAGTCCCCACAACATCTGATGCCCCCATTCAGACTAATAAGTCTCCTACTGTGCGTCCTTCTCCTATCCAGCCAGTAGCTCGAAGTTTAGAATTTTTTTCTAATCCGATTGACATCCCAACTCCGACTACTCTTAACTTGAGTACTATAGGGGCTCAAGAGCTTTCTTTCAATGCTGTTGTGACTACGAAAGCCCCCAGCTCTGCAACACCCACAACCCATTCTGTTCAAGTTATTTCTATTATTGCCCTCAAACCAGGTACATATTTTCTTTTCTTATTTTATATCATTATATACATATGTATCTTCGTTTGAACTTATAATATCTTCTTCTTTTTCTTTTAGCTTCGGTTGTGCCAACTCCATGTGGATCTGAAGGGTCTAACTCGGTAACCGCAGTTTTTGATAAACTTTCATTGGAAAAGGTGTCTCCTCTTATGCTAGGACTCTTCAAGAATGCAATTTTTGTTATCATTAGCACTTTTAAAGATCCAACCCAGTGGCCTTTTTTGGATAGTGCCCTAGCAGTCCTCATTCATTTGGCTCGTCTGGCGCATGTTGATGTTCAGTCTCTTCATGACTCCTTGACATAGTTTTATGATTTCACAAAAAACTTAGAAGCAATGCGAGGTATAGTCATTACTCTTGAAATTCTTAGTCCTTAGAAGGAATTGACACTACTCAAGGAGAAACTCTCTCGTTCAGCTGATGTCCTTGCTAATTGCAATGTTGTTAGTCAATCTCTTCATGAGAAGTTAAAAGTTTCTAATAGAAATAAGGCGATCATTGACAATCAAATTGCTATACTTGAGAGAGATTCTATTACTCAAGAGTCAGAAAGAAGCAGAAGATTTAACTATTCGTCAAATCAAGGTGGAGCTTGAAATGAATACTCAAGTAATTGATACTAAACAAGCTGAACAAACAAAGAATAGGGAAACTATTACTTTTTTGGAATCAGAACTGGTTGGTGTTCCCGATCAAGCCAAAATAATTCTTGAGGCTGAACGCACGACCGCTGGGGCACAATTTCAATTAAAAGAAGAATTGCAGTGTTACTTAGCAGTATTAAACATAGATGAAGATCTGTAGGCATTGTATATAATATTCCTTTTGCATTGTGATGCATAATAGCTTGCGATGTTTTATTCAGAGAAAAATGCATTCTTGATAATACAATCATTGATTTTGGTACATGTTGATGCAATACTTTCATACTCATGCTTTATTACTTCTACTATTTATATCTATGCATTATACGGCAACCCTATGTGATGTTTTATTTCAATGGGTGGAACTATTTCATTTCAAAGTTAGTTAGTTAGCTTTGCACATAGTTTAAGCTCTTGAGTAGTGTAGCAATCACAGTTTTTTAGACTCACAAGTAGTTGGAATCGAGTCTTATGCGAATGGTCTCTGTAACTCTCATGAGTTCTCAGGAATTATCCCGGCCGGGGAGTTCACAAACCGCGATCCATCAGAGGGGCCTAATGAAGCTACCGGAGCCATGAACTCAATAGGATTTACGCACATGGTTAGCCACAGTAACTCTTTAGAGTTTGTGGGGGCGCACAAGGCTACCTTTGGTACCAAATCCAAGGCCGTCGATCCATCAATGAGTAGATTTAAGCCCTTCCTCATGTGTTAATACCAAAATCAAACCAGGGATCTGGGGGGTCTTATTTTAATCTCCATTTTTCTTTGTCTGTGAGTTCGGACCCATTCATGGGAGGGTATTTTCATCCTCATCTATGACACTGTCGGAGAGCTCACAAACTGCATTGGTCTCACACATAACTAGCCTTTTTACAACTTTTTAGCCTTTAGGGCTTTTAATCGCTAGCTCCATCCACCGCCCGCATGGGTATGCACGTGATGTGGCCTATATGGGCTTTTTAGGGCCGCTGGCTCCACACTGCTGTCCTGAGTAATATAGGTCTTATGCGTAGTTGGTCGTGTAGGGCTTGGCTACGCTGCCTTAGACAGTGAATCAATAATTGATATATTGTCATTGCTTACTGTTGCCTGCATGATAATCTGGTGATATTTATTCTTTATGTCCAGCCAGCTTGATCTGATGATATTTATTCTTTATATCCAGTCAGCTTGGCGATAATAATCAATTTTGATAAGTAACCAGTAGTGACGACGGTGACGATTTTGTCAATGGTGAATGACCAATAATGACAGCAATAGTTGGGACTTCGATGATAGTGATATGCTTAAAAATTCACCTTTTATTCATCATTCATGAAGATAGAATACAAGGCTCTGCCTTTAAAGGCTATTTCACCATTTCATCTGTGATTGCCCCCTTTTGATATAGAAGAATTATCCTGATAATCTAATATATTAAAATCTCTCTTACTATTAGGGGTGATATTTTTTGATGAAGCGAGCATTGATCGGTATACTGATGCCTAGTCCGTCTTGATCTGTTACTATGTATGCTCCATTGGAGTAGACCTCAGTTATGATATACGGTCCGTCCTACTTAGGGTCAAACTTGCCCCTAACTCTCCGAATGACTACTATTGGTCTTTTCAACATCCAAACCAAATCCTCTTTCTTAAAAGATCAGTGTTTAGCCTTTTTATTAAAGGCAGCGAAAATTCTGGCCTGATATAATTGTAAGCGTTGCTGAGCTGCTAGTCTTTTTTCATCAAATAGAACCAACTCTTTCAATCGTATTCTTGCATTCTCTTCATCTATAATTGATTGATGCACTGCTACCCTTAGTGAAATAACTTGTATTTCGATTGGTATGACAGCTTCTACACCATAAACTAATGAATACGGGGTAGCCTGTGTCGTTGTACGATGCGTTGTTCTATAAGCCCATAGGGCTTCCTGCAGTTTGTCATCCCAGTCACACTTATTCCCGTTCACCGTTTTCTTCAATATTTTCACAATTATCTTATTAAATGCTTCTGCTAGCCCATTGGCTGGTGGATAATAGGGTGTTGAGAATGACTGATGAATTTTGAACTTAAGACATAACTTCTCCATGCCCCTGTTTTTGAAAGGAGTGTCGTTGTCTGTGATGATTTTCTTCGGGATACCATGGCGATATATTATTGCGTGCCGAATGAAATTAACATCATCTTTCTCTTTAACACTTCACAATGTAATCGCCTCCGTCCATTTGAAGAAATAGACCGTTGCTGCTAGTATATACTATTTTCCTTTGGACGATGGTGGATTTATGGGGACAATGACATTGAGTCCCCACGTGGCAAAAGGCCAGGAAGTAACTGACTGATGAAGTTCTTCGAGGGGCACATGTATGATGTCCCTGTGGATTTGACACTCGTGGCATCGGTTCGCATAGTCTATTACAGCTTTAAACATTGTCAGCCAGTAATATCACATCCGATGTACTTGGTGGAACAAATTTCTTCCCTCCTAATGCACCCCGCATTCCCCAGAATGTGCCTCTTGCAACACTTGACCTGCCACCTCTTTACTTAGACATCGCAATAGTATTTCACTATAAGACCTTTTATATAATTCCTCATTACACATAATGAATCTTTTCACTTTTTGTTTAATCTACAACTTTGCCTCTGAAGCTTCTGGTAGGATATCGTACTTGAGATAGTCAACGAAAGGCTGACGCCAATCATTCATTGTTACTTCTAAACATGATATAGGGAGTGCTTCCTTTGTTTCACCAATTATTTCTTCTAAAGGCAAGAATCTTCTTTCTTCGATTGTCACTTGTAGGGGGCTCCGATCTGGGCAAGATAGCATTGCTACTAGACTAGCCAAAGCATTGGCCTTCGCATTCTCGTGCCGTGGTATATGCTTGACCTCCACGTTTAGGAATTGTTCCAATAAACATTGCGCCCTTCAATAGTATGGTAAAATTTCTTGTTTCCTTATTTCAAAATCAGTTGTCAACTGATTCATAACCAACTAAGAATCTCCAAAATTGTAACGCTTTTATTTCCAGCTCGTTGGCTATTTCCATCCCAATAATAAGGGCATTATATTCAGCTTCATTATTCGTGCACGCGGTGCCCAACGCGAAAGAGTAAGGTAACAAATCGCCTTGGTGAGTGATGAATATCACCCCGGCACCTGCTCCTATCACTCAAGTTGCTCCATCAAAGAAAACTTGCCATACGTTTGGCGATTCTATCATCATGACTTATTCGTCGGGAAAGTCATCAAAGACGGCTTCGTAGTCTATCACAGGATGGGCCGCCAGAAAATCTGCCACTGCCTGCCCTTTTACTGCTATCATTGGATCATATGTAATCGCATATTCTAATAATAGCAACATCCACTTTAATAGCCTCCCTGACAACATTGGCCTTGTCATCAAAAACTTGATGGAGTCTTGTAAGTGCTATATTTTATATCTCCTTTGATTGTCAAATCTTATAGTATCAAAACCTCTTAGAATCTGTGTCTTATGTAGCTCATCTACAAATTTAAGACAATGCATCTCATGTATAAGATCAAAGGTCTTTACTTCAAGAACTTCAAATGCAAGATTACATGTTCATGTTCAAGTACAACACCAAGTGTGAATTCAATCTTTCAAGCTTAATAGTTCAAGTTTCAAAAGCTTCGTCCAAGTTCAGACAAAGTTCTTTACTTTGAACCTCAAGCTCAAGCTTCAATGTTAGTCATATTCAAGCTTTAAAAGTCTCATCATCTCAAGCTTTGTGAACTTCAAAGAACGGCTATCAACTAAATCAAAAGAAGATTCAATGTTCATACATCATGTATAAGGAATGAATGACCCTAGATTGACCATAGGATAGGTCATTTTAAATACATAATTTAATTGGGTCATTTTATAAGTGCATAGTCTGTTTTTCGACTAGTCTTAGACTAAGTTCGACTAGTTCTAGCACTGGCTCAACCAGTCCTAAGGTTGTTACTTATTTTCAGAATTTTTTGTTATTGCCTCGACCAGTCCTGGAGACTGCTTGACCAATTGTGTGAATAGTGTTCGACCAGTCCTGCAGGCTCAAATCAAAGTCTAGCAACTAATTTGAGTTCCACATGAACAGTTATGGACAGGACTTGATCGGTCATAGAGGCCACTCGACCGGTCGAGCAGGTCCTTCGACCAGTCGTGGAACAGTCTAATCTGATCGTGCCCAAATTTTCAAAAGTTTGCTGGTCCTTCGACCAGTCGTGCTGACCTCAGTACCAGTCATAGATGTGATTTTGGCATTTATAAATAGAGCACGAATTTCAGAGTTTTGATATCCAATTCAAGCAAAATCAATACACCACTCTGAGAGATAAGTTAGTGATATTCTTAAGTTATTTAGTGCTCATTTCGTATTCTCTTTAATTAGCTTTTTGTATTTGATTTTGTATTCTGCATTCCAATTATATTTGAAAAAGGGATTGAAGTATTCCCATTTCTTGGAATCAAAATCAAATCAAGCTAACCTAACTTGATTTAATTTAAAAATCATTTTGAACCTAGAACCATTTCATAATTTAATGTGGACATTGAACTTCTACGTTGAACTTCTACTCCGATTTGATTCTACCGGGCTGCATCAAGGAGAATATCCAGATAAGTCTATTTACTTTTTTATAAATTTCTGTTTTGGTTTTTGAGATTGTGCTAGGAAAATCTCTGTTTTGGTTTATCTAAGGTGATCTAGAAAACTCAGAGTATGAGGTTTTTGAATTGTGTAAGCCCACTTGAAAGACACAATTGTGAGGGTTTTAGGTGAACCTTAAAAAACCTATTTTCATACTGAACGCTAATATCCACTATGTGAGGATATTAGGAGTGGAGGAGTTGTGTGGCTGTTTTTCTAAATAGTTAGTGTACACACAAGCGAACCACTATAATTTCTGGTCTTGTGGTGATTGATTGAATATTTCATTTTGTGGATGTTGTAATTTCCCTTTATGCATTTGTGGAGAATGTTGTAATTTCTTTTATACAAGTACAGGAATGTTGTAATAGCTTAGTTATTTCCTTTGCTATTTATTTCTTTATTCCTCTGTATCGGTTTGAGATTTTGATACACAGACCGTTCTAGGAATCAGGTTGTCCTACTATAAGCCATTGATTTTTAGTGTAAGGTTGTCCTTAGAAAAACATTTGTATCAACCTCTCAATACTTGTACACTTGAGGTTGTTTTATATTTCTACATTGTGGATTGTTTAATTGCTATCTTTATTTATAATTCTGCATTTTATTCTTAATTTGGTATAGTCTAATTATTATTTCTTTTAGATTAATTTCCTAAGCTAATTGATCTGAGCTTTGTAAGATGTCAAATTTTAATAGCCTTTCAGTCACTAGGCCTCCATCATTTGATGGGTCCAACTATGCCTATTGGAAAGTCAGGATGAGAATTTTCTTAAAATCCATGGATGAGAGCATGTGGCAAGCCACAGTGACTAATTGGACCCCTCCTGCTACTGAAGTGACTGGTACCGATGGATCTGTAACTATAAAAGTAATACCTTATTTCACTTGGACCAATCTTCAGAAAAGTGAGAGTAGTGCCAATGTAATGGCTCTAAATGTAATCACTTACGCACTATCACTAGATAAATTTAAGAGAATTATATCCTGTGATACTGCAAAGCAAGCCTGGGATGTTTTGGAAATGACACATGAGGGAACAACAATTGTCAAGAAATATAAAGTCCAAATCCTCACAACCAAATTTGAGGAAATGGAAGAAAGTGAAACTTTCATAGACTTCTATATAAGATTAAATGACATTGTCAACTCTATGTGGGGTCTCGGTGATAGAATCCCAGAAAGTAAAGTCTGTGCAAAGATACTACGCTCACTACCTGAACAGTTCAATTCAAATGTGACTTCGATCCAGGAACTTCGTGATACGGATAATATGAGGGTAGAAGAATTAGTTGGCTCATTACAGACCTATGAGTTAAACTTTATAGCTCCTAAAAGTAAATCCATTGCTCTTAAATCTTCTAAAAGTATTTCTCAAGAAAATTGTAGTAATTCTGATCTAAAAAATTCTGAAGATGATATGGCCCTTTTAGATAAAAAGTTTTATAAGATTTTCAAAAGTAAAAAGAGGGTTAATTTTCAAAAACCGAATGAAAAGAAAAGATCTAAAGCTAAAACCTGGAAATCTTTAGAAGACGGTCAGTGTTACAACTGCCATGAATATAGGCATTTAGCAAACAAGTATCCTAAAAAGGACAAACCTAAAAAAGAAAGGTATGTTGGCTACTTGGGATGAATCTTCTGCCTCTAAAGCCTCTTCTTAATCAAAAGATTCTGAAAACGAGTCGAGTAATGAAGTCAAAGCCCTTATGACTCTAGCCAAGTTCACTTTTTCATATCATGATGATTCAACTAGTGAAGAAAATCTGAATAGTGATCATGATAATGAAGAAGATCTTCAAGATGCTTATAATGCCCTATACAAGGAAAGTTGTAAAATTATTGTAAAACTAAAACTTCAAAAAGAAAAGTTTTTAAAACTTAAAGAAAATTTGATAATCTTATTTTAGAAAAATCTCACATTTCAGATAGTTTTAAAAAAATTAAGTGCGACTTAGATTTCAAAACCTCCCAAGTTGAAAACTTAAAATCTGAAAATGAAAAACTAAAACTTGAAGTCTGTTCACTTTTGAGTTTAAAAGAAACTTGGAGGTATGCCCAAGGTGATCCTAAGTTAGAAAAACTCTTATCCGAATCCAGAAAATGTGAGGATCTATCAAGATTGGGCTACGATAAAAGTATTCCTCCCAAACATAAGAATACTTCACCTAAATTTGTGAAATGGGAGTCTTCAAACTCAAAAGGGAAAACTCTGAATCAAAACTCTTCTAAACAGGCTAAGACTTTTCTAACCTTAAAAGCTAAAAGCAACCATATCAACTATAAAAATTAGAAGCATAATCCTTTAGCTAAGAAAATTGTTGATTTACTTAAGGAGCTCTTAAAATCTAACTCAATGGGTCGGTCATATATCAACTACAAACATAAGAAGACCAACTTACTCCTAAACCCAAGACTATAATGAAATGGGTTCCTAAGGTTACTTGGTTACCCACACCACTTTCAAAGCTACAAGCCATTCAAAGTGGTACCTAGACAATGGGTGCTCCAGACATATGACTGGCGATAAAGGTTTATTCACCAATCTTAAAGATATGACTGATGGTTCAGTCACATTCGGTGATGGTAGCAACTGTAGAATTGTTGGCCAAGGTACGGTTCAACTCTTTAACCTCCCTCTATTTGAGAATGTTTTATATGTAGAAGGGTTAATATGCGATAATAATCATAATGAAAAATTTACTAACCTAGGGTGCGAAATTTTTAATAAACATGGTTCTGTAATATTAACTGGTCGCAAAACTTCTAAAAACTGCTACATTGTAAGTGATTCAAGCTCATCTAATCTATCATACTACATGGTCCATACCGATGAAACCAAGTTATGGCATAAATACCTTGGACATGTACACTACCGTAATTTGTATAGATTGAGCGAAAGAGAGTTGGTAAGAGGCTTACCCAAAATACAAAAAATAGACAAAATATGTGGTGAATGCCAGATTGGCAAACAAACTAGGAGTACTCACAAAAGGGGGAACTCCAATGCCACATCTAAACCGCTCGAACTTCTCCACATGGATCTCATTGGACCAACCAGAATGAAGAGTCAATGTGGCAAGAAGTACATTCTGATAATTATTGATGATTTTACCAGATTTACATGAATAGTCTTCTTAAGGGACAAATCAGAAACTCTCGATGAAGTAAAAAGGGTATTTAAACATATCCAAATGGAAAAAGGATCTCAAGTCTGTAAGATCCGTAGTGATCATGGATCAAAATTTGAGAATAGAAGTTTTGAGAAGTTTTGCAATGATCAGGGAATATCACATGACTTCGCTGCACCCAAAACACCATAACAAAATGGTATAGTAGAAATAAAAAATAGAGTGCTTCAAGAAATGATAAATGTAATGTTAAATAGTATGAAGCTCCCTAAAAATCTTTGGGCTGAAGCCGTAAATAGTACTCGTTATATAATTAACCGTGTCTATACTAGAAAATCAAATGGTAAAATGGCTTATGAAATGTGGTTTGATAAGAAGCCTACTATCAAATACTTTCGAGTTTTTGACAGCAAGTGCTACATTTTACGTGACCGAAAAAATCTGGGTAAGTTTGACACCAAAAGTGATGAAGGGATATTTTTAGGGTATGCTCTGAATAGTCGAGCATATCGTTTTCTTAACAAGAGAACTGTTATAATTCAAGAGTCTATTAATGTGGTTATTGACAATCACTTAAATACATCTGTCTGAAGCTCAAATTATGATGAAGTTCTTTTAATTGATAAGAAGTTCTTCTAATTGATAAACCAGACTCTTCATCAAGTCAACATAACACTGAACTGAGGACAGTTAAAGACCATCCAACTAATCAGATTCTTGGAAACCCTCTCACTGGTATGCGCACTCGTAAACAGTTAGAAGATATGTGTAATTACTTATGCTTTACATCTCAGATAGAACCGACTAATGTAAAAGAAGCTCTTATTGATGAAAACTGGATAGTTGTGATGCAAGAAGAGCTCAATCAATTTGTTAGAAATGATGTTTGGCACTTAATTCCTAGACCGAAAGATAAACACATTATCAGAACAAAATGGATTTAAAAAAATAAGTCTGATAAACTTGGTAATATTATTGGAAATAAGGCTAGGCTGGTTGTACAAGGGTACACTCTAATTAAAGGCATCGATTATGATGAAACCTTTGCCCCAGTAGCTTGTCTTAAATCAATCAGACTATTTATTTCTATCGCATACTTTAGAAAGTTTAAAATATACCAAATAGATGTAAAGAGTGCTTTCTTAAATGGTGATTTGCATAAAGAAGTGTATGTTGAACAACTAACGGGTTTTGAAGACCCTAAGAATACTGATCATGTATACCACCTAAAGAAGACCCTTTACGGTTTAAAACAAGCTCGCAGGGCATAGTAGGAAAAGTTGACTAAGTTTCTACTAAGTCATAACTTTATAATGGGAAGTATTAATAAGACATTATTTGTAAAGAAACATAATGATCACATTTTAATAGCGCAAATTTATGTTGATGATATTATTTATGGATCTACCTGTACTAACATAACTATTGAGTTTGTAGATCTTATGAAATCTAAGTTTGAAATGAGCATGTAACGCCCTAGAATTCGGGGGTCATGCATATGCTCAACTCCCGAGTTCCCGAGAGTCACTTATAACCGATTTTTATTAAAGTACATTTAATCTGGTTTAATTGTGCAGCCTAGAATTTCCTAGAACATGAACATAACTACACAAGTCTACTAAAATGAAAGAAATCCATTACAAATATAGGCCTAAAAATATGAATGGGTCGCACAAGGCATGCCAAAATGCTATGTCCAAAAAGAATAAGGCTGAGCCCACTACCCAGCCATCCCAATCCTACCCATCAAGCCAAGGGAGATTCATCCATCAACTGAAAATAGGATAGCTTGTCCTCCTCGTCGAAGCTCGCCTCGCCAGACTCCTCCAACCCCGAGTCACCTACATCTATGAATGGGTCTGGTCGGTGTTTTAAAACACCGTCCCAGAGTGGGAGTGAGTGATCAACTCAGTGGGTGCTATTAGTCTCAAGTTATCACAGGCATCAATTATAATATAATCTTAATGAAAATTAGTCAATCATAAATACCTATCTTATTAATGCGCATGCATGCAGGATGATATAATGCATGCCCTCGCCACAACACTCCCTCGAGCGACTCCATCTAACCATCGCGTATGACAACACTCCCTCAGTGTGACCTCGACTGCCGAGTCGCCACCCTAACTAGTGCGATGCAATGCGATCGTATTAGTCGAGTTATTAGTTAGGTCCATTCATCCACCAAATTGGGGAATCCAGTACACCCCGCGTTCAATCCACTAAACTAGTTGCGAGGCCAAGACCCCCCAACGTGTGAGGCCAAGACCTCGCGGTCCATGATCCCGTCGGGTTCCTCATCCCCGACTCCAAGCATATGAGGAGTGCCGAAGGAAAGGGATCGCTCGCGGTCACTACAGGGAGCCACGGTACCCCAGCATAGGCCGACAGCTCAGACACAGTATCTCATTCCACCATGCCCGGCTCATGAGGCTGTAAACCAATTTCAAGTGGGTTATCGATGAGCTACCATAGTTGTAGGGTGTTCCATGTTCCATACATGTGTGAGTAAACATGGTTAACAATCAAGGTTGGTCAAACAGTATGCTAGACCACGCGAGGCAGGCGAACGTGGGACGAGTGACATCAGGCACAAAGGACCCATGTAGTTGAACTACAACCACCCGAATACACCCGCCCAAACCCACGGGTCTTGTCATAGTATAGTCCTACCGATGGGACTACCGCCTCTCATCCTGTTCCTAACCAACCCAATAGTGTGTTGGAGATCCATGACATACCGGCAATCCAAGTTATCAACTAGCATATCACATCATGTTTATATGCATCTCAATCATACAAATCACATATTCTCAATGAGCAAGCTATCGCTATCATGAACAAGTGCATGTGAGTTGTGTGGGCGTACGAGGAAGTTACGCACTTCCCCCATATTACGAAATCATGTACACAAGTGAAATGACATCATATATACTATGAGGCACAATACATGAAGAAATCAATAAGGCAAAATCATATAATCATTCATACACAAAATCATGTGAGAGGCAAGAACGACCTCAAGAGAGCCAAACATGCAATCCATACAATTTCACAAACATATACTCCCTAGGGTTTCTCTAGAATTTCAATTATTGCATCCAAACAATCAAAATCATTAAGCTTATACTAAAATTGGTGCTAGGCCACCTAAGAATAATAGTCCGCACATATGGGTTGTTGGAGATTCAGAAAATGCCCTAAGAAAGAGGGCTTTCGGGTCGATCAGCCAGAATCCCTAAAACAAGCTCCTGCACATTAGGATCACAAGCCAACCCCATCTTAGTACATAGATTCCAACAAGAATGGGTGAAAGATCTTACCTAGACAACCCACGAATGATTGTTGAGGTTAAGGAGGGGAATTTCTCCTTGTAAGAGGTAGGGAGTTGGAAGGGTTGACTCTCTTGGGCCCCACTTCGTTCTAGGGTCCACCTTATATCTCCTCCTCTCACACTATCTTCTCCTCTTAGCTCCTTTACTCTCTTTCTCTCTTGGTGGTTGTGGCAAATGATAGTGAGTTATGAGAGTTGGGGTTTATTCCCTAGACTTGGGCCCTTTGGCCTTAAGTTTCCTCAAATTTCTAAAATAGCCTACTAGGACTCACTTTTGGAGTTAGAGTAGCCCTAACACTCCTTCGGCTAACAAATTTGGTGGGTAGGTGCCCTATGGCCCAATGAGGGGCCATATAAAGTTTGGGAACAAACAGACGAACGGTTATGGGGTTTGAGTCAACGGTTCCGATCTTTAAATGGCCCTGTGGGGTCCATTCTAGTGATTGGAGTGGCTCCGGTGACCCTCTGGCTATGAAATTCATAGGATAGTTGTTCCATGGCCCAATAAATGCTATGCAAAATTTAGGGACGATCGGATCTGGGGTTTGCTCACATGGGCCCGATATGCGATCAACGGTCACCTTTCCATGATTGGGTCCCAGAGTTTGTGGACGGGTGTAGGAAAATTTATTAGACCTCCACTGTAAATGTAGAAGAGACCCAACGGTTGGAAAGCCTAGTATCTCGGTTTCATTTGTAAGTGCCAAATTTCGGTCCTGGCATTGGTGGGGTGCATTTAGTCAGTGTCAGATCCCACTTCTGGGTGTCCGCTGGGTCCGTGGTCCGCAATGGTCCACAAGCCCAGTGAGTTCTATGGTTCCCTAAATTTTTAGATTTTTCTGACCTTCCCTCGTCGCAGTATAGCCCACACGGGCTGTTGCTAAGCGTAAATGGCCATCTGGCTTGGCGGCCCGCACTTGGTCTTGTCATAGTCCATCTGGTTTATTCAAATGGGCTGATCCTAGGTTAATTAACTTGTGGTACCTCGCTACGAGTAGTATAATCGAACAGTCTTACAGCAAATCCTATGTGGACGCCCTAGGACACAGTTCTGGCTGGACGGGATGTTACAATCTACCCCCCTTATAAATAAATTTTACCCCCAAAATTTGTACCTGTTCGTATTGCTGAAGTAGTGTTAGGTAATGCTTGTGGACTTCTGCTTCCATCTCCCAAGTGGCCTCTTCTTCATCGTGATGGGTCCATAGTACCTTGACCAATGGGATAACCTTGTTGCGTGGAACCTGCTCCTTCCTCTAAAGTATTTGAGTGGGTCGAAGAATGTATGTGGCATTTTCCTTAAGTTTCACATGTTCTCACTTGATGATATGCGAAGGATCGGGGACGTACTTCTTCAACATTGATACGTGGAAGACGTTATGCACTCCGGTTAGAGGCGTGGGTAGGGCCAAACGATAGGCAACCGCACCCACACGGTCCAAAATCTAAAATGGCTTGATGAACCGTGGCACGAGCTTTCCCTTCTTGCCAAAGCGTAAAACACCCTTCATTGGGGAGATCTTGAGGAATACGTGGTCCCCAGCTTCAAATTCCAAGTCCCTCCCCCTTGTGTCGGCATAGCTCTTCTGCCTGCTTTGAGCCGTCAAGAGACGACGTCGAATAATTCTAATCTTCTCGTTCGTGGCCCACACCAAATCTAGTCCTAGCAAACTCTTCTCGCCAATTTCCTCCTAACAATGCGGGGCTCGGCATGGACGCTCATACAAGGCCTCGTAAGGCGCTATACCGATGCTAGCTTGGAAGCTATTGTTGTAGGCGAACTCCGCATATGGAAGACAATCGTCCCAACTCTCCTGAAAGTCTAAAACACAAGCCCGCAATATGTCTTCCAAAATCTGGTTCACCCGTTTGGTTTGCCCATCTGTCTGCGGGTGGAAGGCGGTGTTAAACTTCAGCTTCACTCCCATAGCTTCTTGAATGTGGGTCCAGAAGATTGACGTGAATCGAGTATCCCGGTCCGACACAATCTCCAACGGGATGCCATGGAGCCGCACTATCTCCTTGATATAAAGCTTGGCCAAATCATCGGCGGAGCTAGAAGTCTTGATCGGCAGGAAATGGGCTGATTTGGTTAACCTGTCCACTATCACCCATATCGAGTCATGCCCCTTCCTTGTCTTGGGCAAACTGGCAATGAAGTCCATGGATATGAAGTCCCACTTCCACTCGGCAATGGGCATGGGCTGCAATAGGCCTAGGGGTCGGCGGTGCTCGGCCTTGACTTGTTGACACGTGAGGCATCGGGACACATACTCTGCTATTTTCTTCTTCATATTGTCCCACCAATAATTTCGTTTCAGATCCTGGAACATTTTGGTACTACCAGGATGCATCTCTAACTTAGAGTTATGAGCGGCATTTAAGACTTCTCCTCGTAGTCCTTGAAGGCTTGGGACACAAAGGCAGCCTTGGTACCGCAATCCCGCATTGGTGCCGACTCTCCACTCGGACTTCCCATCATTCCTTGCTCTTTCCCTCATTTTCTTCAATAGCTCATCGCCCTCCTGGGCATTAATGATTCTACTATCAATCATTGGCTAGGCTTGAATGTGGGCTATGAACTCGTATGGTTCCTCCACCGTTAGCTTCATGTCGAAGTCCCGAATGAACTTCACCATATCCCACTCTCTCACCATTAGCAGGGCCACAAATTCGATTGTCTTCTTACGACTCAAGGCGTCCACCACCAGATTGGCCTTGCTAGGGTGATATGAGACATCAAATTTGAAGTCCTTCAACATTTTCATCAAACGACGCTGTCTCATGTTTAAGTCCTTCTGGCTGAAGATATATTTGAGGCTCTTATGATCAGAAAAGAGCTCAAACTCCTCACCATAAAGATAGTGTCGCCATATTTTTAATGCGAAGGCTACCACCGCGAGTTCAAGGTCATGAGTGGGGTAGTTCTCCTCATGCTTCCTTAGCTATTGAGAAGCATAGTAATTGCCTGGTCTTTTTGCATGAGTACAAAACCTAAGCCCACGCGAGAGGCATCGGTATATACGGTGTACTTAACCCCCTACTCAGGTAACATGAGAATCAGTGCCGACGTCAGTTTATCCTTCAACTCTTAGAAGGTCGCCTCCGCCTTCTCATTCCAGGCAAATTTGAGGTCCTTTCGCGTCAATTGGGATAGCGACCGAGCTACTTTTGAAATATCTCTTATGAATCTTCGATAATAACCGGCGAGACCGAGAAAACTTCACACTTCCGTAACCGACTTCTATTGCTTCCAATCTTGTACCGCCGCCACCTTAGCGAGGTCCACAGATATTCCTTCCTTAGACACTACGTGTCCCATAAATTTAACCTCCTCCTTCCAGAAGGCGCATTTCCTAATTTGTGCAAACAATCAATTTTTCTCTGGGGTCTCGAAGACTGCCCTTAGATGTTCACCATGCTCTTCACGGCTCTTTAAATAAATTAATATGTCGTCGATAAACACGATGACGAATCTGTATAAGAATGGCCTAAGGATTCTATTCATGAGGTCCATGAAAACCGCTGGGGCATTGGTGAGCCCAAACGACATAACCAGAAACTCGTAATGGCCAAAACAGGTCCTGAAGGCCATTTTCTGTATATCCTCGTTCCTAACTTGCAGCTGGTGGTACCTAATTGTAGATCGATCTTTGAGAAATATTGAGCACCCCTCAACTAGTCGAATAAATCATCAATTCTGGGCAACGGGTACTTGTTCTGAACCGTCACGTGGTTCAATCTCCTATAATCCACACATAGTCGTAAAGAGCCATCCTTCTTCTTTACAAATAGGACTGGAGCTCCCCATGGTGATACACTGGGCCAGATGAAGCCTGACTCTAGTAAATTGTCGATTTGAGTCTGCAGTTCTTCCATCTCACATGGGGGCATGCGGTAAGTAGGCAAGGAGTTGGGCTTAGCACCCGGAACCAGATCGATCATGAACTCTATCTCAAGTCGAGGTGGAAGTCCAGGTATGGTCTTAAACACGTCCCAAAAATCTTAGACCACAGGTGTGTCAGTTATTGAGGGTCCATCATAACCCTCCTCTAATGAAGTATAACATAAAATTCTTTCTTGGTGGCTGACCTGGAATAGGAATGTGAAGGGAACTTCATCGCCCTCATATATTTTCACTGTCCTTGTCTCAGAATTGATTTCTGCCTTCATCGGTGTCAACCAGTCTATGCCAAGGATGACGTCGTAATGAAAAATCTTAGTTGCGATCAGATCGACAAGTACCACCTTGCCCCCCAAGTCTATGGGGCAGTCACAACACATCTTCGTCACATCAGAAACAATTCTGGTGGCGGCAATGACTTTTACCCCAATGATAGGAGTGAGGTGTAACCCTAAGCGCTTGGCGGTTGCATGCAATACAAGGGAAATAGTAGCGCCAGTGTCCACTAGTAGAAATATGGGAGTACCTTGAACGAGGGTCGTCACCTCGAAGGCCGTAGGATTGGGAATAACTGCATCTTAGCCATCGGCCGCTAGGGCATGCACCCGAGCCTGCTGTGGAAAGTTTAGCCGCTGCATGGGCCATTGTGGCGGCCTAACCTGAGGTGGTGGTGGATGGCGAAACTGCTGACTAGGCCCCATTGCCCGTAGGGGTGGAATCTGCAAGGCCTGTTGTGGGGGCCTATTGTTGCGCTGTGGCGGTGTGAAGCTGAGGTCTCTCATCCTCGTAAAACAGTAGGGCTCAAAGTGGTCAGCCCTCCTACAATAGCTGCATATCTGTGTAGGTCGTGTAGAAGGAGCCGGTGCGACCGCAAGCATAGGTGGTGAATTCGGGTGCGGACGCTTTCCGGTAAAAGAAGAGGACGGTCCCTCCATCCTACTCCGGGGCTCCAACTGCGAACGGGTTCGCACAACTCGCTCCTCATCTTGTTCCGCCCGTATAGACATCCCAACAAGCTCGGCGTAGGTCTTGAGGTTTGTACAACATATCTTCAAGCGGATGCCGCTCCTTAACCCCGCTGTGAACCGTCTCATCTTGATCGCTTCGTTAGCAATCATCTCAGAAGCGTAACGAGAGAGTTCCGTAAAGCGGTTCTCATATTGAGCCACGCTCATCCCCCCTTGTTGGAGGTGGAGAAATTCATTCTCCCTCTCATGCTGATACGATTAAGGGATATATTTCTCATTGAAGCGGGCCTCGAATGCCTCCCACGTCCATATGTGGTTCTCAGGAATGGATCGGAGGACACTCTCCCACCATAGGTCCGCCTCCTTCTCAAAAAGATATGAGACGAGCTCGACATTCTCTGCCTCAGAACAGTGAAGAGGTCGCAACAATTTGATGACCCTATTGAGCCAGTATTCCGCTTCCTCTGGACAGTGGGTGCCGGCAAAAGTAGGCGGCCTATGCCTCTGGAACCACTCATATAGGTTGTTCGTGTTGGTCGCGGGCGTGGCTAAGCCGGGCGCTTCAGGTTGCGGCATGCCCAAGTTTTGGGCCATGGCCCCCATCATAGTGGCCATCATCTGCTGTTGTTGTTGCATATTAGTGACCATGATCTGTTGCTGTTGTTGCATGAGAAGCAACATCTGGTCTACTCGATCCATAGCTTGCGGCGTAGGAGGTACGAGTGTCGCGGCCTGTGGTGGCGGAGCACTTGGGGCTGCCTCTTGGGTAGTGCTACCTGTATTCTGGGATCCATTCCCACCTAGGGGGCCTTGTTGATTGTCAGGGAGGAGATCCCTATCGGCTAGGCTGCCGTGAGGAAGGCGGAAGTATCGACCCTCCGATCGCTGAGGCATTTCCTGGACAGAAAAAAATTTTGAGTATTAGTCACTAGAACATCCCGTACACCAAGCATACCAGACCTATAGCTTGTTATTCATGACTATAACAGCAACTCAGGCAAGCACATTTCTAGCGAAGAGAACTTCATGACGATCCATACATTAGCATTAATTTCAAAATGCCGTTAACATGGCCAGTTACATGCTGTAACATGGATTACACAGATTACTAGATATGCTAAAAAAAAAAGGAAATACAATCTAGTTAAACAAAAGTCCTAAGCATTTTTCAGTACATGGAATTAGTCTTAAACAACTTAGAGCAAACTACTAATCGGCAGTAAGGTGGTGCTGCTACTCGTCTGAGTCGGGCGAAAGTGGGGGTGTTTCTTCCCCTTTGCTGTAGCAAATGAGGGCCTTTATGGCTCGGTACATTTTCTTGTTCCATTTCTCTTGCTTTGCTTGGTTCCCTGCTTGGGTTTCCTTGATCTCTGCTACCTCTGCCTTAAGCGTATTCAAGCACTCACATATGTCTGGGATGGTAAGTGGCTCCCTGCCAGCTTCTTCGACCTCGTCAGCTTTTTCCTCATCCTCATCCTCCTTGCTTCAGTCGCTATCCTCTTCTTCTTCGACCGGATCCCCGTATGAATCGATGTGGGCCTGTTGCTACTTTGGGCCTATCTTCATATTGTTCAACATATCGTCTCCCAAGATCAACGTCGGTATATAATTTCCATCCGATCTGCCCATGCCACACTATTAAGCTAGCTGACAAACTAGACGGCTGAATGGGAGGCATATGTCTTTCCGAGCCGCCCTTGCGGCCCTCACGATCTAATAGAGTACCACGCTGGGGAGGCATACTTCTGCTCCCTGGCCTATCTGGTATAAGAACTCCACCATATAGCGGGAGCACTCGGTACGGTTCTTCAACCTTGGATAGATATTATAGGTGCCAATACGGTGAAGCACACGGTATTCTAGGGTCAAGCTGGATGTGCTCAAGCTGACTTCTCGTCTCCATTGGACAACTTGTCCACACAGAAAGCATGCCCGCTCGTTGCAAGCCCGACTCGTATCCAAGTTTCCTTCCTCAATCTACACCTCCCCCAGTGGCATGCCAAGTACGTCCGCAATGCCCGCCACCCCGAATGGGAACCTCTTGCTTCCCATCACAAGATCAAAGCCTAAGGGCTTGAATTTAGGGTTTCTGATCTGCACGTAGAAGGCCCTAGCCCGACCTTCATCCGCCTAGGAGTCTCCATAGAATATCTGGCCCCATCCCTTTTCCATGAACCAACCGAGTAGGGCGATATCATTGAACAAGTGCTCCTCTATGGAGGCTTCGAAGGCGACGTTGCGTATGCGAAAATTTCCCACATCCTCAACGGGTGGTTGGGACGCTTGAATCGCAAGGGCCCTTTGAGGGTCATTTCTGCGCTTGGTTCGAACTTCTACGATTTCTTTCCCCTTCGAATCAACCTTTTGTTTGCTTTGCCTTACCCGATCTCTTCTTACCCATAAGTGATAGGATCACCGGGATGAAGAAGAGAGAGGCAACGGTCGCTAGAAAAGCCATTTCCTTTGGCTAGAATGGATTCGGGTGTGAGAAATGTGGTTGGATTGTTGGAGGGTTTGGATTTGAGGGAGAGTTGAGTGAGAAGAATTTGAAATGGGTTTGGAGATGTGGGATTTGAAGGTGAACTTGAGAATGGGATGGGTTTTGGAAATGAGAATGGAATGATTTTAATGGGGTTTGGGAATGAAGTTTGGAGATGGGAGGGGGAATGAGCTTTGTATGGATATTATGTGGGTTACGGCTTGAAGGAGGGATTAGAAGGGAATTTGATGAGGTAGAAGAAGATGAGTTTGAAGAAAAGGGATTGAGAGTAATGGAGCGAAAAAATGTGAATGAGAAGGAGGTAGGAAATGTGATAGGATGAAGGTGGGTGTTGAGATTTGAGAGTTGGAATGGGGAAGGGGGAGTTTCTCTCTCTCTCTCTCTCTCTCTCTCTCTCTCTCTCTCTCTCTCTCTCTCTCTCTCTCTAGGGATTTAGAACAATGGAGGGAAGTGAGGTGTGAGGGATGAGGGTTTGGGTCCCTTAAAAAGCACTAGAAATGGGCCCCACTTAAATTTTTGGATGGCAAGGGGGGAGGACCATGTTTTTGGGGTTTAGGTAGGGCCCACGCCGGCCGAGCGGGGTCCTGCGGAGGGTCTGGACAAGTAGGCGGGGTCCCGCGCAGTCCCTGGACAGATGGGTAGGGTCACGTGCGCATGGGCGGGGTGCGCGGCAGGGTGCGCATGGGCTGGCGGGGTGCGTACGCGGGCAGACAAGGGTCGGCGGGGTCCACTTGTTCTGCCATTTTTCAGCCACCGGTAAGGCCCCCGGGGAGGTTCTATATGGATTTAGGGTAGAATGAGCAGATCTACGCGTTGGGCCTATTAGTTTCATGAGATTCTTCCTGCTTAGGGGCCAAAATTTAACTTTCTACCTTCTCTCTAGTTCCTGCAAATTTTCATTCACCCTTACCTAATTACCCCCGATTGGGTTGGAACTAATATGTTAGGTCCGGTTTAGCTCCTTCGGGCTTGGATGAGGGCTTCTACTGCTCAATCATTCAGTCTACGACTCATTCCTGTCAAAGTCCCGAGAAGATTTGAGGGCAGAGTGAGGGGGCTCAACTTCATTTCACAGGTCTTACTACATGAGCCTTACATCGAAAGGTGAAATGGGGGATTTCTATGCACTAAGCTAATGAATATCAAGGTACACTTGAGAAGGAAGACTCGGGATTTACCTTTAAATGGGATACATTCCAACGAGGTATCATGGAACATGGGATGCGCTTGTCCCAGGGACACTACCTTACACCTACATTTGTTGTTACTCTGAAATTTCATTTACCCTAATCCCTACTTTTTTTGTTGGCCCCACGGGCCCTAGGAATTTGGCGGACCAAACTACCTAAACCTCCTAGTCAATCAAATCGAATCTTGCTATCAGGTTAAGACCCTCGGATCCCCCTCTCTGCTACCCATTCCTAACCCCTTGCAAGTCCTTTCTTCTGTCTAAAGTTGTTGGTTCGGGGTCCGGGATGATTCCTAGCGTCCTAAGTCCCTATTGCATCTCCTAATACATATCCTCTCATGTCAGTGGACGCGTTAGTGAGCTCATAACCCATGGCCCAATTAATTTCAAACCATGCTCTGATACCAACATGTAACGCCCTGAAATTTGAGGGTCGCGTATGTGCTCAACTCCCGAGTTCCCAAGAGTCACTTATAACCGATTTTTATTAATGTACATTTAATCCGGTTTAATTGCGCAGCCTGAAATTTCCTGGAACATGAACATAACTACACAATTCTGCTGAAATGAAAGAAATCCATTATAAATACAGGCCCAAAAATATGAATGGGTCACACAAGGCGTGCCCAACCAAAACAACAAAAAAATACTATGTCCAAAAAGAATAAGGTTAAGCCTACTGCCCAGCCATCCCAATCCTGCCCATCAAGCCGATGGAGAGCCATCCATCAACTGGAAATAGGATAGCCTATCCTCCTCGTCGAAGCTCACCTTGCCAGTCTCCTCTAACCCCGAGTCACCTGTATCTATGAACAGGTCTGATTGGTGTTTTAAAATACCGTCCCAGAGTGGGAGTGAGTGATCAACTCAGTGGGTGTTATTAGTCTCAAGTTATCACAAGCATCAATTATAATATGATTTTAATAAAAAGCAGTCAATCATAAACACCTAACTAGTCTTATTAATGCGCATGCTTGCAGGATGATATGATGCACGCCCTCGCCATAACGCTCCCTCGAACGACTCCATCTAACGATCGCGTATGACAACACTCCCTCAGTACGACCTTGATGTCGAGTCACCACCCTAACTAGTGCGATGCAATGCGATCATGTTAGCCGAGTTATTAGTTAGGTCCATTCATCCAGCAGATTAGAAAATCTGGTACACCCTGCGTATCAATGCCCTAAACTAGTTGCGAGGCCAAGACCCCCCAACGTGTGAGGCCAAAAACCCGCGGTCCGTGATCCCGTCGGGTTCCTCATCCCCGACTCTAAGCACATGAGGAGTGCCGAAGGAAAGGGATCGCTCGCGATCACTACGGGGAGGCGCGGTACCCCAGCATAGGCCGACAACTCAAACACAGTGTCCCATTCCACCATGCCCGGCTCACGAGGCTGTGGACCAATTTCAAGTGGGTTATCAATGGGCTACCACGATTGTAGGGTGTTCCAGGTTCCATACATGTGTGAGCAAACAGGGTTAACAGTCAAGGTTGGTCAGACAGTATGCTAGACCACGCGAGTCAGGCGAACGTGGGACGAGTGACATCAGGCACAAGGGACCCATGTAGTCGAACTACAGCAACTCAAACACACCCGCCCAAACCCACGTGTCTTGTCATAGTATAGTCCTACTGATGGGACTACCGCCTCTCTTCCTGTTCCTGACCAACCCAATAGTGTGTTGGAGATCCATGACATACCGGCAATCCAAGTTATCAACTAGCATATCACATCATGTTTATATGCATTTCAATCATAAAAATCACATATTCTCAACGAGTAAGCTATCACTATCATGAACAAGTGCATGTGAGTTGTGTGGGCGTATGAGGAAGTTACGCACTTCCCCCATATTACAAAATCATGTACACAAGCGAAATAACATCATATATACTATGAGGCACAATACATAAAGAAATCGACAAGGCATAATCATGTAACCATTCATACACAAAATCATGTGAGAGGCAAGAACGACATCAAGAGAGCCAAACATGCAATCCATACAATTTCACAAACATATACTTCCTGGGGTTTCTCTAGAATTTCAATTATTACATCCAAACGATCAAAATTATTAAGCTTATACTAAAATTAGTGCTAGGCCACGTAAGAATAATAGTCCACACCTATGGGTTGTTGGAGATTCAGAAAACGCCTTAGGAAAGAGGGGTTTCGGGTGGATCGGTCGGAATCCCTAAAACAAGCTCTTGCACTTTAGGATCACAAGCCAACCCCATCTTAGTACATAGATTCCAAGAAGAATAGGTGAAAGATCTTACCTAGACAACCCATGGACTATTGTTGAGGTTAAGGAGGGGAATTTCTCCTTATAAGAGAGGTAGGGAGTTGGAAGGGTTGACTCTCTTGGGCCCCACTTCGTTTTAGGGTCCACCTTGTATCTCCTCCTCTCACACTATCTTCTCCTCTTAGCTCCTTTACTCTCTTTCTCTCTTGGTGGTTGTGGCAAATGATAGAGAGTTATGAGAGTTAGGGTTCATTCCCTAGACTTGGGCCCTTTGGCCTTAAGTTTCTCAAATTCTCAAAATAGCCTACTAGGACTCACTTCTAGAGTTGGAGTGACCCTAACACTCCTTCGGCCACCAAATTTAGTGGGTAGGTGCCCTATGGCCCAATGAGGGGCCATATAAAGTTTGGGAACAAACAGACGAACGGTTATGGGGTTTGAGTCAATGGTTCCGATCTTTAAATGGCCCTTTGGGGTCCATTATGGTGATTGAAGTGGTTCCGGTAGCCCTCTGGCTATGTAATTCATAGGATAGTTACTCCATGGCCCGATGAAGGGCCATGCAAAATTTAGGGACGATCGGATCTGGGGTTTGGTCGCATGGGCACGATTTACGATCAATGGTCACCGTTTTATGATCGGGTCCCAGAGTTTGTGGACGGGTGTAGAAAAATTCATTAGACCACCACCGTAAATGTAGAAGAGACCCGACGGTTGAATAGGCTGGTATCTCGGTTTCATTTGCAAGCGCCAGATTTCGGTCCTAACATTGGTGAGGTGCATTTAGTCAGTGCCAGATCCCACTTCTGGGCGTTCGCTGGGTCCGTGGTCCGCGGTTGTCCACAAGACCAGTGAGTTCTATGGTTTCTTAAATTTTTAGATTTTTTTGACCTTCCCTCATCATGGTATAGCCCACACGAGCTTTTGCTAAGCGTAAATGGTCATCCGACTTGGCGGCCCGCACTTAGTCTTGTCATGGCCCATCTGGTTTATTCAAATGGGCTAATCTTAGGTTAATTAACTTGTGGTACCTCGCCACAAGTAGTATAATCGAACAGTCTTATGGCAAATCCTACGTGGATGCCCTAGGATACTGTTCTAGCTAGACGGGATGTTACAGAGCATGGTTGGAGAATTAAATTATTTTTTAGGGTTGCAAGTTAAATAGCAACCTGATGGTTTCTTTATCTCTCAAACCAAATATGCTCTGAACTTAGTTAAAATGTTTGGATTTGAGAATGGGAAAAATTTTGATACTCCTATGAGTACTACCATAAAACTCTCAAAAGACTCTACAGGTAAGAGTGTGGATCCTAAGCTATATCGCAGTATGATAGGAAGTTTACTTTATTTAACTGCGAGCCGACTTGATATTGCATTTAGCGTAGGAATTTGTGCTAGATATCAATCTAACCCTAAAGTGTCATATTTAATTGTTGTTAAGTGATGTCACTAGTTCAGCTAATCTTGGTCTCTGGTATCCACATGATACTAGTGTGCAATTAACTGGTTACACAGATGCTGATTGGGCTAGCAACATTGATAACCGAAAATCAACCAGTGGTGGTTATTTTTATGTAGGAAACTGTTTAGTTTCTTCGCAAAGTAAGAAACAAAGTTCCGTATCGCTCTCAACTGCTGAGGCTAAATACATTACAGCAGGTAATGCATGTACTCAGCTTGTGTGGATGAAAAGAATGTTAAGCGATTACAGAATTATGCAAGATACTATGGTTTTATATTGTGATCATTTAAGCGTAATTAATATCTCCAAAAATTCAATCCAGCATTCACGAACCAAGCATATTGACATTAGATATCACTACATTCGTGAATTAGTAGAAGAAAAGATAATTTCTTTGGAATATATTATGACTGAAACTCAACTTGCTGACATATTCACAAAACCGCTCGACAAAAGCAGGTTTGTGAAATTGAAATTTGATCTTGATATGTGCAATTTGAATTAATTATTCATGCATTTCTATATCATAATGTACATTTTTTTATTTTAAATATTTAAAATTTTAAATTTTATGAAAATTGCATATTTTGGGCTGTGCACGACCAATCGAGTACAAACTCGACCAATCATGGCACGACCAATCGAGCATGTACCCGACCAGTCATGTAGCGCGGGTTTAGTGCTTTATTTGGGGGAAAAATTACTTTTTCCTCATTTTGGGTATCTTCTTCAATGGCTCCTAAGTCGACCGGTTGAACCCATCTCCTATTTCTTCAAGGTTAGTGCATGGTTTTTATTTTCCTTATAGAATCAAGTTCTTTGCACTCCCTTTTCATCATTGGTGTGGTTTATTTCTTGTTTCATAGTTGCTTTTGGAGTTTTCTTCTCAAAAATCTGATCTAATGAAAACCCTCTCTACCTCTTTTGTAATCTCTTTGTTCTTTGTTATCTTCGATACAAATGGATGGTAGAAACAAAAAGAAAGGATCTCGCGGTCCTACTTCTCGGTCAACTCATATAACAATGCGACACCTTCGGTTACCCAAAGATGATCCCTCTTATGTATGGGATATTAGGTTGCACAAGGTTATAGTTAAACGACCTATTAATGTTGATCATTTAGCTCCATTTAATATCCTTCCTCTCCTTTAATTTGTAGGATGGGATGACATACTGCATTGGGGTGGGCCAGCATACCGCTCCATTGCATAAGCTATGTATGCTCATATTACTGTTTTTTCTTCTGAAAATCTGACATTCACTATCTCAACCAGAGAAGGTTCAGTTGATGTGGATTGACATCTTATCTCTGGCTTAATGGATTTACCTGTCAATGATGACGGTATTCCCATTAGCACTCTAGTAGCAAAACCATCTGAAACTGAGAAACATATGCTTACTAGAGATTTATGCAATATAGATGCGAAATGGAATACTACTGGAAATGCACTTGCCTCAAAGTATTTGTTACGCAGATAAAGTGTCCTTCACAGGATATTCATTTTAAATGTTTATTCTCATTTTGGTAACAAAACCGAACTCACTACGTTCATGGTTTCATCATCTCTGGTACATCTATATGTCTTCCTTCTTTTGTTTGTCATTGCATCATTCAGTTCCGTCTCCATCTAGGACACAGTGACATTCCCTTCGCATATCTTATGACTATGTTGGCCACACAAAGTTTAGTGGCTATGCATGTAGGAAAAGCTCTCATTCATCACCTACCATTCAACAACTCCAATATTAACAAAATGAATTTGAAGTTGGCCCCTGGCTAAGTCAATGTGGGTGTTGGTGGAGCTGATGCCGCAAATGAAGAAGAAGGTGATTTGCCTCCAGATGACATTAATATGGATGATATTTTTGATGAGATCGAATCCGATTCAGCAGATGATCCTGATTATCAGTCATCTGACTTTAATCCGTGGTTGCACTCACTTGAGGAGAAGGTATAAAACATGAATGTGTCTTATGATTTGTAATTCAAATATATGTGCAAATATCTTAGGCGCCTTAACAAGGAATTTCATCAGCTTGATCCTACCATACCTGCTCCTTCTTTGAGTTCTGATTAGTCTTTGAATATCTAGTTTGTAATAACTTTTAAGATACTTGGATTTCTTTTATTTTCTGGGTTGAACATGGTTGATCATGCTTGAACAATGCTTGTTTATGGATTTCCTATCTTATCTATCTTGTTCATTTATTCCTCATTATTCTTCTTATTCTTCCTCATTTATCTACTTCATATATCATTTATTAGTTCCTTCCTTTGTCATGTTGTGACAAAAAGGGAGAGAATTTTATCATGCTTATGATATGTGGCATGTGGTGGATTGTGGATTGTGGATTTTGGATGGATTATGTCGAAAGGTAGCCATCCATTATTTTTATAAGGGGGAGTAAGTAAGGGTGAGTATGGTTGGGGGAGTAGGTGCGATTTGTTTTGACTGTTTATAACTGGTGCATGATTCTTTAATCAGGTTGTAACTAGTTTATATTGATAATTGATGCATGATTCTTTATTGTGCATATTATGCTTATTTTAAATAAAGTGTGTTTTGTCACAAATTTGACAAAGGGGGAGATTGTAAGTGCTATATTTTCTAGCTCCTTTGATTGTCAAATCTTGCAGTTCCAAAACCTCTTGGAATCTGTGTCTTGTGTAGCTCATCTACAAATTCAAGACATTGCATCTCATGTACAAGATCAAAGGTCTTTACTTCAAGAACTTCAAATGCAAAATTATATGTTCATGTTTAAGTACAACACCAAGTGTGAATTCAATCTTTCAAGCTTCAATAGTTCAAGTTTCAAAAGCTTCATCCAAGTCAAGACAAAGTTCTTTACTTTGAACCTCAAGCTCAAGCTTCATTGTTAGTCATATTCAACTTCAAAAGTCTCAGGTTCAAGCTTCACCATCTCAAGCTTCGTGAACTTCAAAGAATGGCTATCAACTAAAGCAAAAGAAGATTCAATGTTCATACATCATCCATAAGGTATGAATGACCCTAGATTGACCATAGGATAGGTCATTTTAAATACATAATTTAATTAGGTCATTTTATAAGTGCATAGTCTATTTTTTGACTAGTCTTAGACTAAGTTTGACTTGTCCTAGCACTAGCTCGACCAGTCCTAAGGTTGTTACTTATTTTTGATATTTTTTGTTATTGCCTCGACTAGTCCTGGAGACTACTCGACTAGTCGTGTGAACAGTGCTCGACCAGTCCTGCAGGCTCGACTCAAAGTCTAGCAACTAATTTGAGTTCTACATGACCAGTCGTGGACAGGACTCGACCGGTTGTGGAGGCCACTCGACCGGTCGAGCAGGTCCTTCGACCAGTCGTGGAATGGTTTGATCTGATCACGCCCAAATTTTCAAAAGTTTGTTGGTCCTTCGACTAGTCGTGCCGACCTCAGGACCAGTCATAGATGCGATTTCTACACTTATAAATAAAGCACGAATTTCAGAGTTTTGATATCCAATTCAAGCAAAATCAATACACTACTCTAAGAGATAAGTTAGTGATATTCTTAAGCTATTTAGTGCTCATTTCATATTCTCTTTAATTAGCTTTTTGTATTTGATTTTGTATTCTACATTCCAATTATATTTGAAAGGGGGATTGAAGTATTCCCATTTCTTGGAATTAAAATCAAATCGAGCTAGCCCAACTTAATTTAATTTAAAAATCATTTAGAACCTAGAACCATTTCATAATTTAGTGTGGACATTGAACTTCTACGTTGAACTTCTACTCCAATTTGATTCTACCGGGCTGCATCAAAGGAGAATATCCAAATAAGTCTACTTACTTTTCTGTAAATTTCTATTTTGGTTTTTGAGATTATGCTAAGAAAATCTCTGTTTTGGTTTATCTGAGGTGATCCAGAAAACTTAGAGTATGGGATTTTTGAATTATGTAAGCCCACTTGAAAGACACAATTGTGAGGGTTTTAGTTGAATCTTGAAAAACCTATTTTCATAGTGAACCCTAATATCCACTGTGTGAGGATATTAAAAGTGGAGGAGTTGTATGGCTATTTTTCTAAATAGTTGGTGTACACACAAGCGAACTACTATAATTTCTGGTCTTGTGGTGATTGATTGAATATTTCATTTTATGGATATTGCAATTTCCCTTTATGCATTGTGGAGAATGTTGTAATTTCTTTTATACAAGTGTGGGAATGTTATAATAGCTTAGTTATTTCATTTACTATTTATTTCTTATTCATCTATATTGGTTTGAGATTTTGATACATAGACCACTCTAGGAATCAGGTTGTCCTACCATAAGCCATTGGTTTTTGGTGTAAGGTTGTCCTTAAAACAACATCTGTATCAACCTCTCAATACTTGTACACTTAAGGTTGTTTTACATTTCTGCATTGTGGATTGTTTAATTACTATCTTTATTTATAATTCTATATTTTATTTTTAATTTGGCATAGTCCTATTCACCCCCCCACCCCGCGGACTCTTAGCTCGGCCTTTTCAGGTCTGCTCGGGATATTAAGGTTATGTCATGGGATAGACAATAATGTCTTAATTTCTGAACTGCAAATACTAATGCCAAGCATATTTTTTCGATCAGTGTATAATTGCATTCCGCGCCAATTAAGGTTCGACTTAAATGATAAGGTACCGCTTCTTTCCTATTTTCGTTCACTTGTGCCAATACGGCCCCAAGTGAATTCTTGGCTGCTTATATATATAAAATGAGAGGTCTTCATTTTACTGGGGTCGTTAATACAGGGGGTTGTTTTAACAATTCTTTTATCAAATCAAAGGCGTTCTGACATGATTTGTCCCATATGAATTCTGCTCCTTTCTTCATCAGATGAGAAAATGGCTGGCATCTTCTTGCCAAGGTTCGAGATGAAACGGCAGATATACGCTAACTTGCCTTACAAGCTTTTTAGCTCTTTCAACGTTTTTTAGGGTGACATATCTTGAATAGCTCTAACTTTTTTCAGATCTATTTCGATACCGCTGTGTCTCACCACGAAACCAAGAAATTTTCCTGACGATACTCCAAATGCACATTTGGCTAGGTTCATCTTTAACTGTTTCTTTCTGATTCGGCGGAAGACTGAAGCCAAATGTTCGTGGTGTTCCTCATGATGATTTGACCTGACCACCAAATCATTCACATAACATTCAACGTGCTTGTGCATCATGTCTTGAAATATATTTTGCATTGCCCTTTGATACGTCGCCCTTGCATTCTTGAGACTGAACCACATAACTTTATAACAATATATCCCCAATGGAGTTCTGAAAGCCATCGCTTCCTCGTCTTCAGGTGCCATTTGTATTTGATTGTAACCAGTGTAGCCGTCCATGAAGGACATGACAGCATATTGCATGATACTGTCTACCAGCATTTCGATTACTGACAGTGGAAAGTCATCTTTCGAACATGTTTTGTTCAAATCTCTAAAGTCGACGCAAACCCTGATTTGCCCATTCTTCTTTTTTACCGAGACAATATTCGATATCCACTTGGGATATAGCTTCTCTAATGAATCTGACCTTTATTAGTTTACTTATTTCTTCTTCTATCTTGAGAACCAAATTTGGGTGAAACCGCCTCTGTGTCTTCTTGATGTGTCTTTTGTCTTTAGAGATACTTAACTGATGCATCACTACTGTCGGCTCTAGACCTGGCATTTCTGCGTACGTCCAAGCCCAGACATCTTTGATTTCTTTCAGAAGACCAACATATTGATTAGCTTCTTCTTTTGATAAACTGGCACTTATGAGCATATTTCGCAGTTCTTCTTTCGTTCCTAAATTTATTTCTTTCAAATTGTCAATTGTCGACTGCCCCCCCATCCTCTATTTGCTTTGGAGATGTTTCAGGCTTGCTGATTATTTCTAAGTCCGTTTCTTCTATCTAGTCAACTGTTACCATGTTCAGTTAGCATCTGCCCCCAGTCCTCAAAATTTTTCTCACTTCTTTTGATTCAACCCGATTGAAATCTGAATTCCTTTTCCATAATTTAAGCCAACAGGTTCTTCGTGATCAAAGTCCATTTTCTTCATGATTTTTTGACTCGCCGAGCTATATCTTTCCAGGTCTTTGAGTGTTAATCTTCCATTTCCCACTCCACTATCGACTACTTCATCTTTCTTCTCTTCTAAAGGAGCATAGAAATCGATCAGGTCTAGATATCTTGTACTGGTCTTAACATGAAATCTTTTTGGAATGAGGGGAAATGGTTTACTCCTCTTAGCATATGAGAGCAGTACTGTGTAATTTAACTACAGAATTTCTAATTGTTCTGGCGATAGTAATGTTAATGGTGGTTGTCCTGGCTGTTGCAGATATTTCGGGACAAAATAAAACTACTTTTTTGTCTTTTCTGCTACAGATGACTTCGCTTCTTTTTCTTTTACTATTTCCATGCAAGCATTTTCTGGGACCTTGTTCTCATCGTTCTCCTTTTCTTCCTTGCTGGTGAACGCATCATAATAACTTGCATCTACGAAAAAACTTCAGCTTCTATATACGGTCTTGCATCGGCTAATATTTGTGCAGCACCCCGTCTTTGTAGTATTTGAAACACTGGTGCAGAGTAGAAAGTATGATGCCATACTGATGCATCCACGGTCTTCCCAGAAGGAGATTATATGTAGTCACTGCATTTATAACATGGCAGACAACGTTTATAGTTTATTCTCTTATCTCTAGCATTATCATAATCTTACTAATCGCACGCTGTCCGTCTTTATTAAAGCCCTGTATCATCAATCCACTAAGGCGTAGGTTTGAGCATCAATAACCTAATTCATTTAGCATTGTCAATGGCAACAGGTTTACAGCAGACCCGTTATCGAGCATTATTCGCTTTACTTGTTTACCGTAAATATGTCCCACTATCATCAATGGCCTATTATGTTCCTGATCACAAACTAGGTCGTCATCGGAGAAGGAGATATTTGGCATACAATCTTCTCGTTTCTCATTCTCCATCTCAGTCAACAATACTTCTCTTATACCTTCATCAAACAAGACTTTAATCAGGCTTTGTCAGGAGTCTTCTGACAATTTCAGAGCATCATAGACACTCAATCAAGCTGAAATGTCTTTCAAGTGGCTTATAATGTCATAAATCACTTTCCTTGTCTCCTTTCGCTTTTCTTTTTTACCACTATTATTGTTGTTGGCATGATTCTTGACTGATTCTATCTTTGGTTTTTTGCTTTTTGAATTTGGTAGGTTGTCCATCTTCTTACCTGATCGCAAGGTAGTCACTGCAACTTTCCCCATTATTTTCTGATTATCTACCCTTGTCCTTCCCTGATAATCTTCTCACATGGTAAGTAGTTTGTTGTCGCCCTTCTGTCTCTTTCTTTCTCTTTCCCGACTATTATCTCACCCCTGTTTATCATCCTCTGTATAATACACTTCAATGTACAACAGTTTTCTTTCAGATGCCCCACTATGCTGTGATAATGACAGAAGTCTCTTTTATTTGTTTTAGATGCTTCTTCGGTACGTTTTGATAGGGGCGATTTAATTATTTTGGCTTTTATCAACTGATTCATCATAGGGAGTACATCCTCTTTTTCAAACGCAAAACCCGTGTGAGAATTCAATGATCAAGGTTTTTTGTCATAAAACTCTGGGGCGATTCGACTCTTCTTTCCTTTCTGTCCTTTTACCCCTTACTCCTCTCATGTCTTGGCTTCTCTTTTCGTGTTCAACCACATTTGTGATCAACTTCCGAGATCCTCTTCTAATCATTTCATAATTGAACGCTGACATTTTTCGAGTCATCAGTTCTAAAGCATGCGCTTTTGTAGCCAAGTCGCAGAAGGTTCTGATGTCAGCATTGGTGAGACCAAATGCTACGCCAATTTTCATAGAGTTTAGGCACATTTTCACCTGTTCTTTCTCTTCTTGCAATTGTCTGCAAGAAGCCCCCAAGGTCTTCCATCTGTCTATAAATTTTTCAACTGGCTCTCCCTCTCTCTGTCGCACTGAGGCTAATTCTGTAATACTGATGTCACATTCTGATGAGAAGAAGTTTGACATGAACGCATCTTGCATCTGTTCTCATGTTCTTATTGACCTAGGTGTTAAGCTAGAATACCACTTGAACGCTTTATTCGTCAGAGAGGACCCAAATAATCGGAGACAATACTGGGGCACTATGGAGAAATTCCCCATACTGGTGATGAAGTGCATCGGGTGTTCCTTTGGTGACCCATCCCCATTGAATTTTTGAAAATCAGGATGCTTGAAATTGTTCAGAAATGAGATATCTTCTACTTCTCTCAAGTACAGTGTTCAATATTTGAATCTTCTTGTGCCCTCACGTTCTCTTTCCGACCTAACCACTTCTTCGATAACTTGTCGTACTTCTTCTTGTGTCACTGCTCTCATCATGGGGACAGATTCGTGTGATTGGATTCTAGGTAGCTGCGACCCTTCAAGGTGTTGTTCTTGTTCATTCACGTTATCGGTCACTAGGGGTGCCGCCATCTGGGCTATGTTATACGCAAGAGTCCCCAAGGCCTCCCGGAGGTTTCTGCATTCTTCCATTAGTGCTTTCTGTGCCTCTGCCATTTCAGCGATTCGATCTCCATCGGGTTGTTCCGGCCATGTGAACGGCAGCCTCTCCATTCCCTAACGAGGCAGTAGTTGATGCTGAATGGGAGTGTATTGACATTATAGGAGTCGCTGAAAGAGGAGACTCATATGATCTTTGTGTATTTCTGGAGTAACCGACCGATTAGGAAGACATAGAGATTGGTGATGTGGATCCTAGTAGACTTGTCAGTAAAGCCTTTCCTTTCTGCTCTCTTGTTCACCGAGAGCTCTTAACAGGCAAGGCAGGGAAATCTTATGTGGCTGGCAAAATCATTGCTTGCATAGGGTAGATTGCTGGCGGAGCAAGTTCAAGATATTTCCTGGCTGTATTTTGCATTATTAGTCCCTTATCTCTTCTCAGTGGTACATTCATTCCTATCATAGCGATATTCCCGATCCTTGTCCTTTTGTGAGTGACGACGATCCAGTTGTCTCTTTCTTCCTGTGCAATTGGTGAAGCAGTTATAACTGTAGCAGTTGCTCGTGGCTCCATACGCTTGGTTGATGCAGCTTTCTCAGCATACTCCACAACAAAACCCGTCACAGTGAAGTAGAAGACTGTATTCTTCTAAACAGTTGTCATTGATTGGTTGGTTGGAATATCTTTTCTCCTCAATCCTCCATATTGTAAAACAACATAAATTAGTAATTAAATGAAGTTATATTCTATTTTGGAGATGAAAGGTAGGATGTTCCCACTGAGAGTCGCCATTTTGGCACCTTATAGGCGCCAAACAATTGTGATTCTCTTTCGTACGGTTCTCAAGTTAATATTTAAGTGAATATGAGCAAAAAGTCCCCAGCAGAGTCACCATTTTGTTTCGAATAAGAAACAATTGCATTCAATTTGGGAAATTATCTTATTCACTTAATTATGAACAAAAGAAAATAAAGAAGATAATCACATCATTTATTTATTTCAAGTTCTTTTACATCCTTTTCTCCTTTAATTACAAAATAGAATGTCTATGACTTGTAATAGAAAATAAATAAAAGCATCACGCATTGAGACAATATGTATTGGAAGCACTGTATATTGAGGATTGTTGTACACTGAACACTGAACATTGCTGTGCGCTCCCTAATAGAGTTGTGCACTCGGATCTGTCGTGCGCTTGGATCTGTTGTGCACCAGACAGTGTTGTGCGCCACACAACACCTATCTTGCACAATGCATGCGGGCTCTACCTCTCTCTCTTCTCGAAATCTTCTTCTACTCCTTGATTAGCTGCAATGACCCCTTATTGAGGGGTCGGGGGTATTTATAGCTTTCTCAGACGTGTGAACATGCCACGTAGTCACTGTGTGGAATCCTTTATGCGGTCTTTACTGTGTGGAGTCTTTTGTGTAGCCTTCACTATGCGAAGTCCTTTGTGCAGCCTTCACTGTACAAAGTCTTTTGTGTGGCCTTCACTCCTTTTATCGCACAACATCACTAGCGCATAATGAATATCTGCGCACAATAACTATCTACGCACAATGACCTTTTGCGCACAATAGTGACCTACGCACAATAGTGATCTGCGCACAATGACCTTCTTCACACAATAATGATCTATGCACAATGCATATCTGTTATCTTTCTCTCTTTTTAAGCCTCAACATGGGTATTGAAAAGTTCGGGGTGTTACAATGATGTTGATGCATTAGTTTGATGAAATTCATTCATCCGTTCAAACTCTATCAGCTTATAAGCCTGAGATAGGGTGTCTAAAGATGTCCCTCTTAAGCAGAGATTCTATGCAATCGAATGCCAAAGCGAGTAGACACCCCGCCTTTGTCAATCAGTCATGAATTGTGATTTAGATTTGTTGCCTTCCTTTATGTCTATGTCAGTTAGTTGCTTGGAAATAGATAACTCGCACGTATCGCGAGGGTTTGGGGAAATTTTTATGACTGTCCCTACGTGCGCTGCCAATCACAACCATTTCACTCATAATCGGTACTAACATCGGAAAGGTAGAGTAGAGCCCATACTCTTTCTGCGGCCTTACAAGGATACTGACCTGGTACTGGATTTTCTATTGCTTCCCAGATCACTCCAAGAGTACTTTTTTTGTTTGATCATCAAAGTAGTTAACTGCCCTGCACTTTTTATAGCCTTATGGGAAGCTCACTATGCCAACTTGAAATCGATTAAATTTCGTAAGCATCCACGCCTAAGTATGTGCGGGTGATTCTTTCCATGCAATCTTCTGGTTTTGACACTTACATTACAATTAGTCTTTTTTGCCATTTAGATGATTTCTTCTAACTAGGTTTTAGCTTATCATCTTTTCAGTACATTAGCATTTAATACAATGGTGCTAATGGAGCTGATACTGGAGTTCAATCTGATCATATTTTGATATACATTTGGGTCCAATGATCTTCAGGGAAACCGCAAGCTATCAGATCTTATTTGATGTTGCGGTGACTCCCACCTAGAGATATGGAAGATCTCTTAGTGCCTCAGAAGTATTACGCCTTTTTATGCGAATGTTTTGTGATTTTGAAAGTCACCCCACTCTGGGGAGTGATACTCCATGGGGGTTTTTATTGCAAGATGATTTTGAAATGTGTCCAGCTACTGGTTGTCTCCAGTGGGGATGCCTATGGGACTTCGAGTAAACTGGTTTTTATTGAAAGTGTGCAAGGGATAGTGCACATGCATGGTTGTGATGGTGATCGTCTTAGCTGGGGATTATGGAATTTGAAATTTTTGTATTTTATTATTTAAATTTTGGTTATCAGAAGTGGGACTGAGATCCGCTAGGGTTGGTTCATTTGGTGCAAGTCTAATTAATTATCATGATCAGGAATCCAATTAAAGATGGTAGATCGATTCAATCGTCTCACAGGGTAATCAAACTTGATTGTTTGGGAGCTGGTCTAAAATGTTGGTTGTGATCAACTCTGGCTTTTTTATGTAGATCAGTCTGTGAGTGGCGATTAAGATTTCGATTTATGACCAATTGAGGCTGTTGTCCTGCGGGTTTTGTGGTCAAGATTCCAATTTATGATCAATCAGATCCATCGTCTCACCGTTTTGGTGGTCAAGATTTTGATCTATGATTGATCGGACATATCGTCCCCCCGTGTTTTTGGTCAAGATTTTGATCCATGATTGGTCGTCATCCCACTATGTTTTTGGTCAAGATTCCTATATATGATAGATCGGATCTATTGTCCCATTGTGTTTGTGGTCGAGATTTCAATCTATGATCAATCGGATCCGTCATCCCACTGTGTTTGTGGTCAATATTCTAATCTATGATTGATTGGATTCATCATCCCATTGTTTTATAGTTAAGATTCCGATCTATGATTGATCGGATCCGTCCTCCCACTGGTTTTGTAGTCAGTATTCCGATCTATGATCAATTGGTTTGTCGTTCCACTGTTTTGTACTCTGGGGAGATATTTTTATAGTTTTGAAATGTGATCTAGTCCATCAGATTGCAAGTTGATGGTCGCTTTCGATGCCAATTTTCTAGAAAGAATCCAGTCCATTGGATCGCGAATCAATGAACTCAATCGATGCTTGTATTTTGGGTTTTAAAAAGATCAAGTCCATCGGATAGCGAATCGATGGTCACGATCAATGATCATATTTTAGTTTTTCAGAAAAGATCCAATCAATCAGATCGCGAATCGACAATCACAATCGATGTTGGTTTTGAAGGAGTCCAGTCAATCAGATTATGAATCGACGATCACGATCGATGCTGATATTTAGGCTTTTTTAAAGATCCAGTCCATCAGATCACAAATCGATAGTCGCGATCGATGCTGGTTTTTATTAGAAAGAATCCAGTCCATCGGATCACGAATGGATAGTGGTATTTAGGCTTTTTTGAAAAGATTGAGTACAATCACGAATCGATGATGGTATTCAGGCTTTTTTTTAAATATCCAGTCCATCAGATCGCGTACCGACAGTCACGATCAATGCTAATTTTTATTGAAAATGCAAACTTACCTCGCCATGTTTGGCTACTAGTGTTCTCTTGATTGACACAATGATTTTATGGGCCATGGCATGCTAATTGTCCATTTTCACGCATTGGCCTATGCCAGCAGGTGAGATTGCTTTGTAGTCAATGAGCTTCAGTACCTGTGATGAGAGAGAGCACTTTCAGTAAGAGTATTGAAGTACTAGATCAGGGGGAGAGATACTTACCTTTTGGGGATTTCGGCGATGACTGAGAGTTTATCGCTTAGTTTTTGGATTTATTAGGCTGTTCATACACGTTTTTTGTATGGTAAGAAAATGGTGGAAAGCATTGTATTTTATTTTTATCAGTGAAGGAAAGGCATACATGTAAAGAAAACATATTGTGAAATGAAGAGAAAGCTTTTGAAATTTTTGTACCTTGTGTTGTCCATGTATGCGTGATTTGTACTTGTACCTGTAGATGTAGGAATTAGAACGTTGACTTAGCTGGATGTTATACATAGTTTTCTAATTGTTCACTAAGGGTTCCGATCCCTTTAAGGTAGTGTGCAATGGTATCCTGCCCCTAGGATTTGGGAAGAGTTTAAAAGAATTTCTGACTCATGATTGTCGTCTTTGCATCTGTTGAATCTTTGTGTTGCCTTGGATCTCACATGTACCTATTTTTGTCGTCTTCTTTTTTTTATCTTGCCAATATTGCCCACGGCGCCCTTTTAGGTTTTCGCTACGTCCGGCTTGCCCATTATTTTTGCCCATGGTGCCTTTTTAGGTTTTCACCACATCCCGGGTATTTGATATTGCCTATCCCTTGATAGCTTTGATGTTTTTATGTTGGTGCCCTTTCAGGTTTTCACCAACTATGCTACATGCCCATTGTTTTTACTCAAAGCACTTTTTTAGGTTTTTACTTCGCCCATTTTTCTTAGGAATGCTTCCTCATTTATTTTTTCTTTTTCTTTGATTTCTGCAACGGTGGAGGGATCAGACTTCCATCCTTGCTGGCTGACTGGTAGCTCTTCCTTCCTTGTCTAGAGTCATGATGGTAAAGCCATTGACTCAAACTGAGACCATCCTGAGGGGATGTGAGTGGGGATGGGCTTTTTAGGTCAAATTTTTTTTTCTTTTTTCTTTTTTCTTTCTTTTCCTTCTCTTTTTTTTTTACTTTCTTAGACTGCATGCTCTTATTTTGTCCTCATTTCTTTTTCCCTTTTTTATTTTATATTTTTATTTTTGCTATCTCGGACCGCATGCTCTTATTTTGTTCTTGTTTCTTCTTTCTCTTTTTCTCTTTTTTTTGTTCTTTGATGTTATTATTGAGGCACTTATTTGGGGATAAGAGGGAGTGATTCTTAGGATAACCAACTTTGGTCAGTTGACTTCATCTTTGCTATTGTAAATCTTAACATGGTTAGATAAGCTTACCTATTATCGGCATTGATAGGATCTGGAAAAATTTTGCCCCAGGTTGGTGAGTCGAAGGGCACTTTTCAGAAGAACTCTTCTGATCTTTGGCCTATCTCCTGTGAGCTCTGATCTTGCCTCTTGACTCTAACAAATGCAGCAATATTTATGGTAAACTTAATCCGACTTATCTTTTGTTGGCTATGAGATTTCAACTTGAAATGTAGGATTGCTTCTGTTTTGTAGGCTAGCTTATAAAGAATTTCACCCGTAGTTATGTGTACTGATGTCTAATTGGCCCAAAGCATATGAAAGTGACCCTATGTCTTCTAGTTTTCTTGAGGAGCTCATCCATCGTTGGATTCATAAAGGGTGTCCTATTATTGATGATGAAAACATGTGTGTTCCTGTAGCGGCTAATAACGTTGTTCTTCACGTGTGTCATTGTGTGACATGCGGGATGTTGCCTCCATTCATTTTTGCGAACTAATTGATCATCATGAGCGCAAACTCATGGTTGTTAAATGTTGTCAGGCTGACTTTTTCGCTGATGTCGATATCTTGCATATAGGATGTCTAAGACCTTGCCACGTTGTAAAGTTTTGAAGCATTCACATGGATCCAATGTGCATGCTCCTAACACTAGAAGTATTTTCTAACGTGAAATGTAAGCCTGGTCCACAACTTCTGTAGTATAGGCTTCATTTCAGGCTTTCTTTACAAGTTTTCAATAGAATCCGGATAAGTCTTCATACGATGCAAGATTGGGCAATCATGACTTCAAGAATTCAATCATTCTCTGCTCATTTTCTAGGGACAAGAATTTACAATGTGCACTTCCTTAAAGTTTTCGGGAGATCCTAGGTTTACGATTTTGAAATTTTTGGGATGACATTAGCTTTTGATTTTTGAACTTTCTGAGGAGACCATATAGTTCTAGAGTCGATTCATCATCTTCCACATCATCGGCTTTGTACTAACCCCTGAGTTTAAGGTCCAACTCCGGATCAAAATTATATAAGTTGGCTTCCTACTCAAGTTCTTTGACAAACAGACTTGACACTTTATTACTTGTGACTTTTTAAAAGAGTTCTCGATTTTTTTTAGGTTTTGAAGAATTTTGATTTTTGGAATTTTGCAAGTATGTGATTTTTTTTTTTTGGAGTTTTGAAATATTTGGTGTTTTGGATTATTTATTTATTTTATTTTATTGGATTTTTGTTGTAAGGGACATTAAGCAAGATAGTGATGTGAACCATGGGTTGCCTGATCTGACTCAGAGAGCCAAGCACTATTCACATTAGCTTATATTGTTGTCTGCGGGATATGAACCTGTTATTGCCATGCACTCCTTCCCCTTAGGAGGCAAGGCCAAAGGGATCAATAGATGGGCCCCTATCTTTGTGCCCAAATGTCGGGATGAATTTTGGATCAGACTCTCAGTCAATGTCGGATGTGATTTCTCTTAGTTCATCCCCAATGGATTGCATCTCCTCAGGTTCTTCTAAGTCGGGTGGGACCGGGATTGTGGTCCAGTCATTTGGGAGCACTTCCTTCCCATCTATACCATCGGACAGGATCGATGTGTAGGTGAAATGATTGCCCTCCTTTTGACGACCTTGCCTTCTTTTAGTGCCCCTATGCTTTAGTTTATTGCCTGGAGGGGGCTGATATCACAACCTTCTCCTATTCACATACTCTCGATCCTCAATGATTGGGGTTAAATCTTGATATTCAAGCTGATAGTAGGATATTTAGTGCTCGCCAGGAAGGAAGACTTAGGTTGATCCGATGAGACATGCAAGCGAAATGTAATCCATAGTCTCGAATCGAGATTATAGTATGGGATGTCCTCATCAGAGCATTGTACATTTATGATTAGGAGGACGGGATCCTTCTCTCTCGTTGTTGTGGCTAGATGATGGGGACTTTTGTTCTTGGTTATCGATTGATGATACTAGTGCAGATAATGGTATAAGTGGAGGGGGCAAAGCTTACCCCCTAGTTGACTGAAGCTAAGACGGGCAAGGTGTGCCCCTGGTTGGTTGAAGTTGAGACAGGTAGGGTGTGCTCCTGGTTGATTGAAGTTGAGACAAGCAATGTATGCACCTAGTTGGTTGAAGCTGAGACGGGCAAGGTCTGCCCCTAGTTGATTATTGAATCTCTGACAGGCACGATGTGCCCCTGGTTTATTGAACCTAAGACAGGCAAGGTGTGCCCCTAGTTGATTGAAACTGAGACTGGCAAGTGTACCCCTGGTTGATTGAAGCTAATACTGGCAGAGTGTGCCCATGATTGATTGCTATAGTGGGGAGGTTGTCCATGATTAATTGAGGGTGCGAAGACTGGACTAATCAGAAATGCCCCTTGTATATTTAAGGGCGTATAGATTGGACTAGTGGGGGTGGCCCTAGTAAGATGAGGGGGTTTAACTTCGAATGAGAGTCAATGGTATGGACAACTTGGACAAGACGAACAGGAGATTCTTCCTTGATGATATCAATGGTATGGGTGCCTGATGTACTGGGACCCGCTTGATGTTGTGGTAGGGGATTCTTAAGTATGTTGTCCTCAGCTGTGTCAGGAGTCACAATGGCAAATTTTCCTTAGTCGATCAAGTTTTGGACTATGTATTTTAAAGTAAAACATTGATCCATCGTATGACCCCTGGTTTGATGGTATGCGCAGTACTCATGTTCATAATATGTTAGTGGTAAAGGGCTCAGTGGGGGCCTACAATGCAATAGGGTAAGAAGTTGCCTTTGGACTAACGCATTTAACATTTCACTGTAAGTTTGATCTATCGGTGTGAACTACCTAGGCTTTTGAACAATGTCCATTTGCCACCCATGATTGGAGTACTGCGGGTTCCATCTTGGTTGTTATTGTTGTTGTTGATATTGTTCATACTGAGTGGCAAATGGCGTGTCTTCGGTAAAGGCGACAAGATTGTCTTCTTCCATTGGATGGGGGACGGAAACACTTTCATTACTATTCTCGTATTCAGTAGTCCATCCTTCTATTATTGGTTGTACTGGAGAGACCTGATGAGACCACCAAGGGGAGATCATTCTAGCCCTTACTCCGGCTTCGACTTGTTACCAGGTGTGGATAGTTAGGTAAAGTTGGCATATGGATGCGAGATAAGGTATCCAACTATACTCGAGTTTATCGAGTGGACAATCATGGAGATTTGCTCCTCATTGTCAATGGGTATCTTCATTCTGGTGGTCATGGCCTGCCACCGTCCAATGTAAACTAACAATGACTCATTATCCCTCTACCTTAAGGCAGCAAGATCCGCTCTTTTGGGCGTCACACCCTAAGGTCACCTTAAAGATTAAGGAAGAAATAGAAAGGTTGTTGAAGGCAAGGTTCATTAATCAATCAAGTATGTTGATTGGTTCTTCAACATAGTTCATGTGATCAAGAAAAGTGGGAAGTTAAGGGTATGCATCAATTTCAGAAATTTAAATCTTACAACTCCAAAAGATGAATACCCTATGCCCATGGCGGATGAGCTAATCAACAAGGGCGTAAGACACAAGATCATGTCCTTTATGGATGGCCACTCTAGTTATAACCAGATTTTCATTGCAAAAGAAGATGTTGCCAAAACAACTTTTTGATGCCCAGGTGCAATCAAAACTTATTGGGGGGTTATAATGCCTTTTGGGCTCAAGAATGCAAGGGAAACTTACCAAAAAATGATGAACACTATCTTCCACGACATGATCAAAAGGTTCCTAGAAGTATATATTGACGACATCATGGTTAAGTCAGTAGATCTGGAGTACACTTCATCGATCTAAGAGGAACTTTTGAACACATGAGGATACATAAATTAAAGATGAACCCTCCGAAATACGCATTTGGAGTATCAGTTAGGAACTTTTTAGGATTTCTTGTTCATCAGCCAGGCATTGAAGTTTATCAAAATAAGGTCTTAGTAATCCTGGAAGTAGCCCCTCTAAAGAATATGAAAGAACTATAAAAGTTCATTGGTCAAGTAAATTTCTTATGCTAGATCATTTTAAATTCTACAAGAAAGATCCTCCATTTCTCACCACCAATCAAGTTAAAGGCTGGTCAAGACTTCATCTAGGGACTGAAGTAGCAGGCCGCCTTTTATTAGTATAAAGAATACTTGATGAAACCTCCAATTTGTTTGTACCCTATTCAACCGAATCCCATTGCGGCCAGATTTGTGTGATTCACACGTGTATTAGGATTAACGATTGAAAGACAGCAGTGAAAATGTGCGACCGAATTTCAAATGATTGTTATCACGTGACTTGCACATGGCAGATAACCATTAGGGTGCGACTGAGTTCAAGTAACCAAATGATTGGTTAGCCAATGGTTAAGTTACTACGAGCGATAAACAAGTGTTAAAGGTTCAGGTAATGCTAGATCGTGAGAAGGATCTAAAAGCAGAGCATGGGCAAAGACGGTTATGGTAACTGTCAGATCATGAGAAGAATCCAGAATAGTTAGATCAGAATTATAAATAGAAGAAGATTTCAATAGGAAAAATCATCTCACACCAACCCAAACAAATCAATTATCTTCAAATTATCTTGTCTTGTCGAATTTACATTCTTCAGTGTAATCACAACTTATATCAAGTAATTTCTTTCATTTAGAGTAATCATTTACTTATTGCATTTACTTGCTTTCTCTAGTATAATCCATAGCATATATACAGTAGTCGATAGCTAGAATCCGAATACTCTTTAGCGGTCGAATTTTCAAATTATCACTTTGCATTCTTCTATTCATACATTAAGAAAGTCCTTTCGTATGGAAGACAAGGAGAAACCCATTATCAGAGGACGAACCCCGCCCTCTGACTATTGCTTGATCAATTTATACTTTGAGTGAGTGGTCAAATAGGCGATTGATCTCCTCAGACTTCTATCATACCCATTGTCTGCCTACTTTGGTGCTCGGGGTCATTCTTATTTGGTTTGAATTGGAACCGCAATCGCAATTCTGGCACACCCGCACACTCGTCACCCGTGCTAGGAAGAGGAACATTAAAACAACTGCGAGATTCCCCCCATGAAGGATAAATAGTTTCGATTGTACATTTCGACTAGGGAAGAATCTATTGGGGCATTGCTCGCATAAGAAAATGATGATAAAAAAGAGCATGAAATTTACTACCTTTCTAGAGCCTTATATGACGTCAAGCGGAGATACCTAGCTATCAAAAAAGTCTTCTTAGCATTGTATTTTACTGCGACTAAGCTTCATCATTATTTGATGACCGGGACAATTCATGTCGTCTCATCAACCAGCATAATCAAGTACATGCTAACATGACCAATCTTAAGAGGAAGAATCAAAAAATGGATTTTGGCATTCACCTTCAAGTATGTACCCTAAAAGGCAGTTAAAGGCCAACGTGAGCGACTTCTTGGCTAACCATCCTAGAAAAGTTAAAGGCCAAGTCACGGTAGAGGAGTAAACATTCATGCCATTCATCTCGAGCCATGGAAAATGATATTTGATGGGTCCCTCATAGAGAACGCTTCTAGTGCTGGGATCATCATAATATACCGCCCACAAGAATGAGGGAAGATTACGCCTTTCAGTTGGAATTCGATTATTCCAACAACCAGGCTAAGTATAAAGCACTAATAATCAGCCTAAAGATTATTAAAGAGCTGAGAGCTAAGTACGTTGAGGCCGGTGGTGATTGTCAATTACTTTGAAACCAACGCGCCAGAAAATACAGGTGCACTAGCTGGACCCTCTTGCCTTACTACGGAGCAACATTGCAATTGTTAAAATAGTTTGATGATGTGGATCTTTGAAATATCCCCCAAGAACTCAATAAGGATGCTAATGAAATAGTACAAATCATGGCAGGATTGAGACTCCCAAAGGGATTATCTAAAAGATTCTTTACTATTCAAAAGCATTCATTACTATCAATACCAACAAGGCTTCTAACTACTGAAACCACATCATCAGGGGATATGGTTGTCAAGGTGACAACCTTATATGTGGCTGACGACAATTGGTGACAACCCATTATCCAGTATCTATTATGGCCTGACTCAGAGATGGAAAGATCAGTGCGACAATGGTCCCTTCACTACCTCATCTTAGGCGATGACCTATACAAGAGAGGAGAGAGTCTTCTCCTTAAATGTCTAGGACGAGGAGAAGCAATGATAATAATGGGAGAGGTTAACAAAGGTATTTATGGATCTCACCCGACAGGACATTAGATGTGTTGATTGATTCGTAGACATGGCTACTATTAGCCAACCATATAAAAATGATTGTATAGAATATATGAAGGGTGCTAACATTTAGAGACATGGTTCATTACAGTACATCCCGACATAAGAGCTTCACCCAATTGTAAAACCATGGCCTTTTTGAGGAAGGGAAATCAACATCATAGGCCATATATACCTACCATACTCAAAGTTGCAAGTTTCATCATTATAGCGACTGATTATTTCACTAAATGAGTAGAAGTGCGACCAACAAAGAAAACTATTAGTCTAAAATTATAGACTTCATAAATGAACACATCATCCATCAATTTGGTATTCTTGAAAAAATTACTATCGATAGAGGAGCAGTTTTCTCAGGTCAAAAAATCCAAGAATTTACAGTCACGTGTAAATTCAATTTTTTGTACTCTACACCATATTACGCCCATGTTAATGGGTAGGCCGAGTTGATTAACAAAATACTGAAGAATATCATCAAGTGAATGGTAGAAAATAATTGTTAATGCCACAGAGTGATATCTGAAGTACTCTGGGCTTACCATAAGTCACAAATGACAAGTATCGGGATGATGCCTTTTGGGTTGACCTATGGGTATGGAGCAGTCTTGCCAATGAAAGTCAACATATCATCCCTAAGGGTAGTGTATGAACATCAACTGACCCTGAAAAAGTTCAATGAATCCATGTTTGTTGAGCTAGAAGGGTTGAGTGGTATGCGCTTACTAGCGCTCGATTAAAAGCTCATAAGCTTAAAGTATCTAAAGCCTATAACAAGAAGGTAAAGAGGAAAAGCTTAGCAGAAGGAGAAATCGTGTGGAAGACTAAGCTTCTAATTAGTGCTAAGGATGAAGAATACGGGAAGTGGTCAGCAACATGAGAAGGACCACTAAAGATTAAGAAAGTCCTGCATGGAGGAGAATACCTTATACAAGATATGTATGGTCGAGAAAGTAGGAATCCCATCAATGGCCGACAGATGAAGAAATGGTACCCAATGTTGTGGGAGACTATTCAAACCAAAGAAGAAATGACCACTAACCAAGCTAGCCCACATCAAGTGTAAAGAAACACCAACAAATGGTCATGGCAAAAGCAAGAAATTACCCACAGCCAACTCATGTCATCTTATAAATAGTTGTTGAGTGCTACACTTGGGCCACCACCTTTTGTGGAGCATTTATCCTAACCCAAAACCATTAAAGGTTTGCTCCTCACAATATTTTGTATAATGGCCTAGTGCAAACCCCACACTGACACGTGTTGAGAAACTAAATGGCCACCGAAACTTGAATATCAAACGTCCCATTACATCCCTTGTAACATCCCGAAATTTTCATGGCTAGAGTTTATACTCGTGCCTAAGAAAACTGAGTGTTAATAATGTATAAATTGGATGCTTTAAAAATCATGCCATATTTTTTTTAAGATCACATCCAGTTATATTCACGAAGGTAATCATTCACGAAAATAAAATCAATTGTGATTATTATTAAAAGAATTCAATAAAATATCAAATGCCCTCTCAATGGGAGCTTATTACATTATTGAGTTCACAGCGAAAATATAAATTTAAATCATAGGACTATCTTCTTTTTTTTTCAATATAATCTTCCACAGGGAGATGGTCCTTTACGTCTTTGATATATGCATCACCTACATCATCTGTACAGTTGGAAAGGGTCAATGCCCTACTCATAGTAATGGTTACCCTAAGATTAACAATAATTCAAGAGATTCATAAAAGTAATGTAAGGGTTCTGAGACGTCACATACTCCACCACTATGAGGGGTATCAGTATGTGCAACCAAAGGATAAATAATTGATGGGGGTAAATTAATTATTTGCTTAGAGGATTCAAAGTATGTGAGGGAATAGAATAATTCATATCAACTCAAGTTAATATAAGCTTAAAGGAGTCCCTCACCTTAGCCTTAGATATAAACTCTCTTAGATCTAAACCCTAGGTAGATATCTATGTAGGAAAGCTTCTACATAAATCACAACATCACTTGAGCAAGAGGGAGATACCAGATGTTTGGAGAAGGAAGTGGATGATGGACATCTAGGCTTCTCTTTCTCTCTCTCTCTCTCTCTCTCTCTCTCTCTCTCTCTCTCTCTCTCTCTCTGTCCTTGGACGTTTGATAGGTGGGCGTGTGAGTGGAGAGGGAACGCACACCCCTTTTAAAAGGGGTGGGCGTGTGAGAGGAGTGTATTTCACATCCCATTTGGATTGAGTTTCTCTAATTTTTCCTTTTCTAACAATCTTTCTTTAAATTTAATTCATCCATTGTGTCAGGGTCGTCGAGTAAAGCTGGGGTATATGATTTTCTTGGTGATCCAAAATTTAGATTGGCCAATCTTAAAAATTCTCTTAATCGGTGTCAAAATGAACTTAATCTCAATTAACGGTCCACACTTAATGATCATGGCCCAATTTTGGGGGAAACGTGTAGTTAGGATAGGCAAACAGTTGGATAAAATTCGGTGGTTGATCGATAGTGGAAAAAGCCTAAATTTAAAATATCACCTTTTGTATCAAAATGAAAGAACTGGTTTCAGTGTTCAACGATGCAGGACTATAGATCGGGGTTTAAATTTTGTAAAACCTCGTAGTCATATAAGACCAGAGTGTGGTCTAAATTTGAGTTGCAATGGACGGAAGGAAGTGGTTAAATAAGAATATCTAAATTTATAAGGAGTCGATAGACCTTGAAAGGATAACTTCACACCTGAGGAAAAGCCTACCAAAGTGGGGTCTTCATATTTTACACTTGGTCCATATGATGGGCAAACCAAGTCATTCATATGAAGGGAAATCAATGTTTAAGAGGCTAATTTGTTAATTGGGTCACTTTCACAATGATCTAACGGCTGAAATTTGACGTGTATGGTTAATTTATGATACATAGGCATGGTATAAAATTTCACATGAAACGGATCATGAGAACCATGTGATCTAGAATTCAGGGGTCTAAGTTAATGGCATTTTCATAATTATTGTTGAAATGAGAGTTTTGCGAAATCTCATAGTTCTACATGGTCAGAGGCACATTTTTAAGTAATTCTTATGAAAGAACTTATGTCTAAATCATTATAAATAAAGAATTATTTACCAAATTAACTAAGGGAATGTACATATATCAACCAATATAATGGATGATCAGATGACATGTTAAAAATATGAAAACTTGATGGTTGGTACTCTAATAGTGTATATAGGTATATGTAAGATCAGTTTTGTAAACGGAAGAACACAAGGTAGGTTTTTGGAGTGAGTAGGGAGTAGAACATGTGTATCGTCAGATCTGAGTGTCTTGTTCACATGTGTAAGTTTCTCATATTATAGTTTTGATGGTGGGTTAAGCATATTCATAGGTGATGAATAAGATGAATGGATCAAAATCTCAATTTGATGTATGTACGAGTGGATGTAAAGGTCAAGTAGCTAGTTTACTATGATCGGATGGTCCAAAATCAAAGTGGATGGTTAGATATCTCTATCAAGCAGTGCATATTTGACTAAGCTGTTACTTATGATGGACATGTGAGAATATTCGAGTATATGATGATCCTACCTTAAAATCAACGGTCAAATTGCTTGATCTATGGATGGAGATTATCCCCAACGGTCAGATTCATGTTGGAGAATAGGTGTAAGGTTAAGATAGCTAGATTGGTAATAATAAGTTAAATTTCATGGTAACACTTGAAAACTTTCGATACTCCGGTATTGAAAAGCTCAGGGTGTTCATCTCTCGATACGAAGGAACATGGGGCCATTGTTTACACCCATTTTTGGCACCCTGACGTAGACCAATAGAAAAATACCATGTAGAGACCCTATGTGTTTGGCATAGTTAGAATCATATTTGCACATGAAGGACATTCGCATTTGATTTTCCTTTGACGTTATGCATTTTGTCTTTATTGCGATGGTACAAACTCCTATCAGGCCCTTTTAAGAGGATGAATCATCATACACCACGTGGTCATGATTAATGTGCCCATTAGATAAGGGATGTGCTTGGCATGACTATAAATATAGTCACCGGGTGAGTGTATCCTATCTCGCAACTGGATAGGATATCATCTGAATGGTTGTCAGTCCTTCCAAAATGGGAGATATTCCTAAAAACGTTCAGAGAGCCAGCAGTGGTCCAAAAGATTCAAAAAATCCGCATATTGAACTAATCTCCAGATGAACCAACCTTAGATTGAGCTATGTTCGGGAGGAATAAAAGAATCATCTAGGTTGGGTCTGCAACCATGACCCCATCAAAATTAAGAGAATGGGGGATCTAGATTCCACCTAGTCTGATAACAGATCGGTATCAAGTGTTAAATTCCACTCCCTCTAAAGACTGGGTGATCTGCACCAAATCTCTACAATGGGTGGCTATGATTAAGAGAAAAATGCTCCCTCGATCAAATATGGAGAGTCCTATTAGTGATCATCTACATAAGGAATGAGAATCTGACAGACCAGCTATCATGCCCCACACTCGAAAACCAAACTCACAAAATTATCGATCGCCAAATCTAGTGCCGACAGCCTCCGTAGTACCCCCATTCTTGGCTCTCGGCGCCCATACGCTAGATTTCGATCCTGGGATTCTACAAGGAGGATTTTCCAACGTACATTTATCTTGTAAGAACCATAACCACAAGTTTACCTAAATCACAAAGGCAACATCATCATCACATATCCATTAATATAAACAGTTGAATACAGTGCTAAAAGGAAAATACATATATCAAAAACCAAAGCTCCAGAAGACGGCTGCACGCTCCAAGCTCAACGCTACTGCGACCTAACGCCACTTGCACGCATCTATCGTGCATAAGCTTATGGAAAGCTTAGAGGGTGGTGTAAATGTGTTGATGTACGTGTCAAGCATATAGATATCATAGTAAGCGAAAATACTGGCAATCCATAAATCGTACAATATCAGAGTAATGCAGAGACATAGTAAACCAAATATCATATACTGAGGATGCAATGCAATATGCAAATCCTGATGAGTCCACAAATACCGTCAGGATCATATAGGCCATATAAATGCAAAAATATAGTAACCCAAAATGCCATATGTCACGGATGCAGTATGCAATATGCGGTGCGAATGAAATGACCAAGCTGAAATTGAAGTCAGAATGATAGTACGTAGTATTGCAGGCTATGGGATCCATCACAAAGGACTTCTATCCAAACCAATCTCATACCTAAATTTGGATAGCCAAACTCAATGTGGTAAAGTCCTGATCTCAGGTTAGTTGCGCACCCCAACCAAAATCCTGGCCATTGTAAAGGTACACATAACAATTAGTTGCACACCACCAGCCTGAGTGGATAGTGAATGAATGAATGAATTGGTAAAATGCTGAGTATGCAACTCCTGCTCAATAAGTACACATATCAACACTGTACATCTCTGGGATCATCGTCGGGGTCTAGGACACTCTACACGCGAACCGCCACCCACTGGATGTGCAACCATACAAGTGGAAGAGACCTCACTATCCGCATGGCCAGTAGTCAGCCAATATCTACCCGGCACGTCGATAACGGACCCACTTACAAGCTGGTCAAACTCAGCCTCGCTATGCCCCCTACTCTCGGGCGGGTAAGGTCACACCCCTTTCCAACCGACCACAACACAATGGGAGACACAACCTACTGGTATTCGGCACTCCGGCGCTCATGTGTCCACTCGGTCTAGACGTTGGAGCATCTCCTAGCCATGGAGGTTTAGGATTTTCACCCAGGCATATCTATGGCGCCCCAATGCTAGTAATAGATTTCTAGTGTCCCATCTAGCCATCCAGGACATGCCTGTGGAGGCCACGGCCCTGATGTCGCTAGAGCGTATAGTAATCACAACACACATTGCAAGATGCATGAGTCATACAATTCAATTATACATCAATCATGCGCATACCGTGTGCTCATGTGGGACGACTCCGCCTATCAGGGAGTCCCATAAACAACCTACCTTATGGCATATGCAATGGTTAACCACATCTCATAACAAACATGCAGATGATGCGTATGGGCATGTATCATGATGTTATGTTATCACATACTCATAATCGGTATCGATGATCAGTATCAACCTGGATAATCGGCCTCAACAATCGGCCTCGACAATAGGCATCGATGAGAATGGGCCTAATAAGGCCTAAGGGAAGGTCACAATGTGGACATTTAACCATCATTACCCATCAATGTGGACATTTAACCAACATTGCTCCCAAGGAGTGGCCCACATAGAGCTAAACATATAGTGGGGCCCATGACCTCACATAAGGGCCTCACATATAACATAATGGGCATCGCATGGGCCTAATATACATCATAATGGGCCTCATTTCATGAGCCTCAAATACATCACAATGGGCCTCACTACTTAAGCCTCAAATACATCACAATGAGCCTTATTACACGGGTTGCATATACATCACAATGGGCCTAGGCACATGGGCCATATATACATCGCAATGGGCTACAACCAATGGGCCTCTAACACATCACAATGGGCTACAACCCATGGGCGGAGATAATGATTTCCACGGATTAAAATCCACATGGCCCACCATAACATTTATTTTCCATCCAATCTATTCATAAGGTCACAAAGGCCTTAATTAAAAATAAATTTCAGACTGATCCAAGAATTCTGTACTCCCAAAGAGGGTTTCAATGGTAGGTGTTCACCCCTCCAATATTTTTTGGCAGTGGTCCACTTGATAAATAGATCTGCCTCATTTTTAGTCTCAGCCCTTAAGACAAGCTCACCATTAGATGGACCTCGGCACATGGGCCATATATACGCCAAAGTGGCCCACCGTCCAAGCATGTGTGTGGTCCACACGTCCAAAACGAAAAGGATAGAAGGTTTGGATTTCACAGTCAAACCCACAGAACTTGCTAACTTCAATACAGCAGCTATATAGCTACATGGTACACCAGCTAATATACATCCACCATCCATGGATTGGACAGTGTGGATGTAACACACCAATTCAAGGTGGGCCCCACACATTACCATGGTGGGGTCCACGTCCAATGAATGGACGGTGTGTACAAGACACATACATCACAGCAGCCCACAGAGCTTGCTGACGTCAATCAGCTGGTAGCCCAGCCAATCCGTTTCCACGGTAGGTGGGTCCCACGTGGGGCCCATCATAACGTTGATTTTCCATCCCATCTGTTCATAAGGTCACAAAGACCTGAATTAAGAGAAAAAAACAACTTTCATGTAGATCCGAGACTTCTGTGACCCAAAAAGGTTTTTAATGGTAAACGTTCAATCTCATGCTGCTTGTAATGTGGACCACCTGAGTTTCGTGCACGGTTGATTTTTGGAGGATCGCGCCTCCCAAAGGGACTCATCAAATGCATGGTGTGGATGTTCAACATACATCATGGTGGGGCCTATAGTGGGGCCCACAGTCCCTGGCCGTTTGAAGCAGCAAGGACGCTGCTTGCTGTAGCGTCCCCTGGAAGCTGGCAGCAGCAGCGTCACTTGTATATGTGTGTGTGTGTGTGTGTGTATATATATGTATATATATATATATTTGTTCTTTTTTGAAATCTCATAGGTGAGGCCCACATCAGGGGGATCCACTCCGTTTGCTGGGTTCTATGGCCCAGGACACATCTAACAAGCCCAATATTCAGCATGTTTTGACTCACAGAAACATCACAGGGGGCCCTAACAGATTTAATCACCCAAAACCACTATTTTCTATAATATGGCCCACCAGAGATTCAATTCAGCTTCATTTTTTGGCTCAACGCCTAAAATGAACTGGGAAGTAGGGTGGACGGTGTGGATCAGATACATACATTAAGGTAAGGTCCACATGAGTGGGCTACCAAATTTTGTGGATCAGGCTGATATTTCCATTATTCCCTCCAGTAGCGCTTGCTGCTGGCGGTGAATATACAACACATATATCAAGTGGGCTCCACCATCCCTTACTGGACGGTGGATAGCATGGATGAAACACATATATTAGGTGAGGTCCACATCAGTGTGGCCCACCTGTTTTGGATTAAGGCTGATAATAATGTTTTCCCTCTATCCATGCCTGTCCCAAAATGGACAGCAAGGTGGGCTCCAACATCTAGACAGACAGCTTGGACAAAATGCATCATGGTGGACCTGCTGGCCCTGGACGGTCTGAATGTGCTGTACACATCAGGTGGGCCACACATCATCAAAAAAAATAAAGAGAGAGAGAGAGAGAGAGAGAGAGAAAACGGTTGTGGGAGGGGCCCCACTACTATGGGCCCCTCTTGCATTACAATACATGCATATGATCAAGGTGGACCATTGGCCACACCTAGGGACCAAGATGGGATCCTCACCATTGATTGGTGGGTCCCACTTGCCCTATGAAAGAAAACGAAAGGATCTACATAAAGAGAACCCACTTAGCCCATCATTAAAAATAAAATCTAACCTACAAATCATCCACCAATTGCAAATCTTCTAGGCTCCTTGGAATGCTAAGCTCCTAAGCTCCCTTTTTGATGGAAGATGATGATGATTGAAGGGCTAGGATGAAAGATCTTAAGGTAGAAAGTGGGACACACTTGGCTCTCTTCTCTCCTTGAGAATAGCTTGGACGGTCACCTCCTTGAGTTGCTTGAGAATGAAGAGAGAGAAAGAGAGAGAGGAGTGATATAAGGGAGGGATGGGTGTGATGGGTGATTGATGGGTGTACTTGACTTGAAGGGTATGGGTTGTTTGACTTTAGGGAAAAGAGAGGTATGGGTGAGTGATGGGTGTACTTGATTGATGTGATTGATTTGACATTTAGTAGAGATTCTCTTGCATGGTATTTTCCTCGAAATAAATGCGGGCCCACATATCCTAGCCTGGGTATCGCATCGGAACCGCGGCGACGGCACAGTCGCAAAGGTACAAGTCTCGGGTCGAGCCAACTCAGATTAACAGGATGCGACTCAGGGTGGCACGCAAATGCCGACTACAGGTCGCGGGTCACCGAAATTCGACGGGGAGGATCGCGAGGTCTATGGAACGGTACGATCTAAGATACGGGCCTTACAACTCTCCCCTCCTACCACCAACATTCAAAGAACATCCTAGTTAAGAGTTTCTAAGATTGTTAAGGAGGAGATTGGATGCTCGGAAAGACCGTACAAAGAATCTCAAAGGATCTTGAAGCCCAACAAGGGGCTTCCACCTCCTCGAGAAAGCTATAAAATGAGCATCCAAAGAAGAGCTCATGGCCTCATGCCAAACACATTTATCTACAAGTTTACATTACTTTTATGCCTATTTTACTTTTCCTACTTTAGTTCACTACTACCCAGCGGCTCCCGTTGTAGTACATTTACCTTAGGAGTAGATTAAATATTTATAACCTAAAGTTGTCAAATCCCTATGTCCTTCTGAGTTCTGATTCAGTTATTCATACACTGGTCATATCCTGCTAACCACCCGCCTCAATCGCTTATTCCGATAGGCACGTCAGGTATTTATATTTCTTTTTTTTCACTTTTAATATTTAGAGTACAAGGCATGATGATTGTAACAAGACCAGTATATTAATAAAAGATCGATCGTGTTTATGTTAGTGTTTACTCTGTTATGCATGAATCTTTTACTCTGATTGAGAAATACCACATTAAAGCACTGGTGAGATAAAAAGTCCTTGAACCAGTCGATTTTATAATTGTTGGTACAAGGAAAAAAGAACTCATTCACGAGGGTTAACCCCTTCCTTTACTCAAATCGCTTAAGGAAGGCGTGCACTTCTAGATCAGTCGGTGATCGAGAGGACTCTGGTTCCAATCCAATCTCCAATATGTTCGACTCGAAGCAGGGGTATCGATTAATTCCATCCATACCTTTAAGTTGAGTAGACTCTGTCATGCCTGCACAATTATATATGCACATATACTTCTGATCTAGGCCCTCGGTCGCACAAGTGGCCTTGATTGGATAAATTGAGGGCAACAATGAGTCAAGCTTCTCTCATCAAAGCCATTTTTACTAAGACTCATTGCCGATGTAAGGATTCCATTAAAAAAGAGAGAGAAGAAAAATCTTAGATGTAGACTATTTTGAACCTTTGATCGTCTCACTATTTTCCTTATAAGGTTGGCTTTGCCCAATCTATCCATGTAATTTTCGTTGCAAGGCTAACTTTAACCAATCTAACCATGTATACCAAGGCCTTTTCATCTCGCTTAAGGCTAAGGAACGAAGGCCAATTGTTGTTGGCCCATTGCCACTATAATTCTTAGACACTGCTCTTAAATGGACTCATTCAATCTCGAGTTGTGTCACCACTCGCCTGTGAACACTGGAATTTGGCGTCATGCTTTTTATCTTTGTTTTGAGGCTATATGGGCTTATATAGATTGATGATGTAGTAGACTTGGAGTCGCCACTAGTCAATTAGTTCAAAATTCCGCAGTCACCTAGAAACTGTAAAATCTATAAAAGTCAAAGAATCTGGAGGCTCTCTTATTTTAAGTTGACTCCGAATCTGTGACCTGAGATTCCGAGTAAGGGACCTTAATTACAAAGAGGGAAGGTGTTAGGCACCCTCTCTGCTCGTACTGGTGTACGGTCTCTACTTCATGTGGTAATTTGATCTTATGGGATAAAATGATATTATGTAAAGTATTAAAATATGACTAGGCAGGCTCGGATTTCTGATGTGATAGGGTTTGAAATTCCGACAGGCCACAACGTATACATCTAGAGAATGTCTAGAGGAGATGTAATGATGCTAAAATGTTACGCAAGAGGATTATACTACCATAAGTCTCTGATGCGACAGGATCCGAAGTTCTGGCAAGTCATAGAGCATATGTTCAATGGCAACTTAGAGAAGCATGGAGAGTTGAAAAAGGAAGTAATGATGCGATTGATGAAGCATGAATGCTAGTGATGATAACATGATCATTGGCCTGCACTTGAAATGGCTTGAAAGTTTGGGTGCACCATGGTTTAGAAGGGTTGACCTAAGTGGGACTAGGAGGCGAAGAGATAACTAGAGGAGACTAGAGGGGGCTGAAAAAAAATGAGAGCTTGAGAACTCAAGCTCTCTCTCTCTCTCTCTCACTCTCTCTCTCTCTCTCTCACCCTCCTCTTGGTGAGAGTTACTTCTCTTTGTTGGTTGGTGAAATGAAGAGAAGAAGAGGGTATTTATAACCCTTCGGGATGGTTTTTTGGTAATTCTAGGGATTATGGAGGGTAAATGATGATGTGACAGCCTAAGATTGGTGGAGGGAAGAGAGATGCCATGTGGCACTTTCTTATGTGTTAAAGGGCTTGGTAAAATGGTAATAGAAAGAACTCCAAGGTAAAATAGGTCCAGCATAGTTGACTTTCAAGGGGAGCAACGGCTGTAGCTCGAGGTGTAGGTTTTGAGAGGAGGCGATAATTGGATTGCCAACCGTAGTAATCAGATTAGCACCGTTTAGTGTTCATCTATGGAATTTAGCTAGTTGCCTTGTTCATGCCTTAATAGTGGCTTTAGGCTTGGGTTTAAGGCTTTGGCTTGGAAACCGCTCGAGAATGGCTCGACTTATGTAGGGGCTTGGGTATGGCTCGTCTTAGGTAATGGCATGGCTTAGATAATGGCTTGGGTTCGGCTAGGTTATGGCTTAGGCTTGGAAATGGCTGAGGTTTAGATAATGGCTTGGGGTTAGTTAGGGTCTGGCTTAGGCTTGGAAATGGATGAGGTTTTAGTTAGGGTGTAGGGTTTAGGTTTAGTTCCTAAGGATCATTCATACTTCATCAAGTTGTTAGAATGGGTGAGTCTCTACATCGCCTAGAATAGGGATGTATTGGTCTCTCGAATTTGAGTTGACTGGATATTATGACAACCCCAAGTGCAGGGTTGCGATATATTTATAACTTAGTGAGACTGAGGTCGTACCTATAGGGACTTGCTATTGTGCAATTTATGTAATATGTTAGAATTAGAACTATGATCTAAACTAACTACTAAAATCTGGTTTTAAAGAGTAATTGTGGAAAAATCTATCAGAGATAGAACACTAGAGTGCCAAGGATCCACTTATAGCTTCTTTAATATTAATTTACTTGATTCAATTAGATCACACAACTGGAATCGAAGTCATATCCTATCCAGTTAGATAATAAAGTAGTTAAATCATCATTCATATACTTTAAAATAGAAATGAACCTTCATTGAATTAGTTTTCTCATAAAGTATCAGTGACTTGATTGTAGTATATTCAAAGCATCTATCATTCTCGGAGTCAACGATAGATCAATGTAATCTACAGATCAATCCTTAGAAAAACAAGTAAGAAAATATTCATAGTCTTCCTAAACATCTAATGTGCCTAGCGTCGACAATGGATCAAAATAAACTAAAAATACTTCTTTATTCAAACCAAATATGAATGAATTGTTCAACATAAAAACCAAATAACTTGAATCAAAAGTAAAATAAACATTAAGAAGAAATACAAGCTTCACCTCTTAGCTCTATATAAGCGATTAGCCAACCATAGACATGATTGAACTAAATCTTAAATAGAAAAATATAAAAACTAACTAAAACCGAAAGATTGAAGAGGGATGACTCCTTGAAGCTCCACAACTCATTGCTCTCCTCCTTTTACCATAATTCGTGTTTAGGAAAGCATAAAATATCCCTTTATATAGCTTTGAATTGCACCGACTTCCAACTGACCTTGAATTTACGCAGCTTTCGCATTTTTGATAGCAATGAACTCCAATCGAAGGATCTGCATGAAAATAGGAAATCGTCAACAAACTTTCGATTTCAAGTATTTTCTTGATGGCATCGAACACTCATCGAAGGGTGCATGAATATGTCCAGTACTCATCGAAGTGTCGATTTCTGCACTTCCGATATTTTGCACTTTGAATCTTCAGTTTTCTTCCTTCCTCACTTGGTTTTCTTGGATCTTTGGTACTTGAATTCTTCAGTATTGACCTCCATATATCCAATCATTCACTAGGTAATTCTTTGAGTATTAAATCATCTCTTTAAGCATCCTTTTCTCCTTAGCTCTCAAAATCACCTTGTATGAGAAAACATAAGTAATTAGAGCAATTAAGTGCATTTATGTTCATAAAACCAATGTATAACAAGAAGAAATATACAATATCTCACACTTAACACACCCCCCAACCAGCATTTTGCTAATCCCGAGCAAAACATGCGAAAACTAATCTCAAATTTCAAATTTCAAACCTTTCTCAGAAAAGAATATTCTTTGCAATCCCATACATATGAGTAAAATTCAAAGATATAAGAATGAAACATTGTTAATCTAGAATCTAATATTTTTAGGAAACATTTAAACTAAGTTCTCCTTCATCAATTAATTAGTAGAATGCATCCAAACATCAAGTTCCTGGTATGCTTAGTAGTTTGCAACTTATAATCCATAAAAGTTAGCCTTCTTTCCATAACATTAACCATAATCATTACTTTAAAGTGGACATATCAACACAAGTTACTGATTCCGAACCTATCTCCTTTTCCACTTATTTTTTCAGCTTTTTTTATTCTATATCGATGGCTTTTACATTATTTTCACTATTTTCCTCATTTTTCATTGTTTTCTCCTTACAACACATACCATAAGTAGCCATTTTCAATTTCACTGTTTTTTAGTTGGTCCTTTTTTATCCTCTTTTTATACTTAAGGTAGATAAGGATCTCTAGACTTGGTTCCTAATACATTTAAGTAATCATCAAGCTAAAACTAGGAGTTCAAGTTAACTTCATCGAATATGAGTTAAATGCGAATTGTGAACTAGACTCAATTGATATTTAAACTTTCTATGAATCAATTCATTCGAAGAACTTATTCAAAAATCTACTAACTAATTAGACTCTAGATTTTCGAAAATTTCATTCTATATCTTATCATAATACTCAAATATATTTAATTGCACAACATATCAATCTTTAAAAAGAGTTTTGAAATTGAAAAATTTTAAATTTTCAAGAATTTGTTCAACTAAGGAAATATTGATTAGTTCGCCTAATCTTAACCTCAAACCTAAAATCTACACTATCCTCAATGTAAAACACATTCAGTGCATCATAACATAAGATAATGAAAAAGAAAAAAGAAAAGTAGAGTGAGCAAGAAAGATAATACCTGAGGAAGATTAATGAAATGGTATGAAGTCTTCATCATCTAAAGAGATTAGTACTAAACAAAAAAAAACTAAATCAAACTATCCTAATCCTAGGAAAGCAGTAAATGGATAAATGGACTTCCATTAGACTAGAAGGTCAATCCTAATAAATAAGATCAATCAGAGGGATGGACATATCTTCTAAATCAAATTTCTCAATGAATGGTTTTAGACATTGACTATTTACTTTAAAGATGTTACCATTCATCGGGTTTTCAATCTCGACAGCCCCATGAGGATAAACCGTTTTGACTTTGAAGAGGCCGGTCCAACCAGATTTCAATTTTCTGGGAAAAAAATGAAGTTTGGAATTATATAAAAGGACTTATTGATTTAGCTCAAAAGATTTCCAAAGAATGTTCCTGTCATGAAACACCTTCGTTCTGTCCTTGTATACCCTAGAATTCTCATACGCATCGTTTAAGATTTCTTTAAGTTCATTTAATTATAATTTGAGCAGCAAGCCAGTATTGTCAAGATTGAAATTGAAATTCTTTATCACCCAATACTCTTTATGTTCCAACTCAACAGGCAAGTGACAAGCCTTCCCATAAAGTCTAAAGGGAGACATCTCAATAGGAGTTTTATATGCCATACAGTAAGCCCATAATGCATTGGTTAATCAAAGTGACCAATCCTTATGATCTAGGTTAATCGTTTTCTCAAGAATTTGTTTTATTTTCCTATTTGAAATCTCAGCTTGACCGCTTGTCTGAAGATGATAGGGGGTACTCACTTTATGAGAAATACCATATTTTTTCATTAAAGCACTAAATGGGCTATTACAAAAGTGAGATCCTTCATCACTTATGATGACTTAAGGAGTTCCAAACCTAGATAAGATGTTTTCCTTTAAGAACTTAATGAACATGCAATGGTCATTATTTCGACACGAAATTGTCTCGACCCATTTGGAGACATAATCCACAACGAGCAAAATATAGTTATTTCCAAAGGATTGGGGGAATGACCCCATGAAATCAGTGCCCCAGCAATCAAATGCTTCAATGACAAGTATAGGGTTCGACGACATCATATTTCTACGAGACAATCCTCCCAATTTTTAACAACACTCACACACTTTACAAAATTCATTTGTATCTTTGAATATGGTGGGCCAGTAAAAGCCACACTGAAGAATTTTTATTGTGGTCTTCCTAGCCAAGAAGTGGCCACCATATGCGTGAAAATGGTAAAAGGAGATGACATTATGATGTTCATTATCAGGAACACATCACCTAATGATTTAATCTGAGCAATATTTAAATAGATGTGGATCATCTCAAAAGAACTTGCGTACCTTGATGAAAAATTTCTTCTCATCTTGCGCAATCCAGTAAGTGGGATTATACATGTGGCAAGATAATTGGCAATGTCAGCATACCACGCTAATTGAGAGACTCTAAGTAGTTATTCATCGAGGAATATATCATTGATAGGTGTCGTTTTCATGGAATATGATAAAACAATCCTAGAGAGATAATTAACTAATACGTTCTCTACTCTTTTCTTATTACGTATTTCTATGTCAAATTCTTGTAGCAAAAGGATGCATCTTAACAAATGGGGCTTAGTATCCTTCTTAGAAAGAATGTACTTCAGTGCCGCATGGTTGGTATAAACAATTATCTTGAATCCTATCAAGTAAGACCTAAACTTGTCCAACGCAAACACTACGGCTAGGAATTCCTTTTCCATAATGGAATAGTTTACTTTGGCAGAGTTTATAGTTCTACTAATATAGTAGATACCATAAGGCTTCTTCTCTTTTCTCTGGCCTAATACCGCCCCAGTAGCATAATCGCTCGCATCGCACATTATCTCAAAATGTAAACTCTAGTTGGGTGGTTGCATAATGAGAATGCTAGTTAACATGCTCTTAAGTTTGGTGAAAGCTTTTTGGCATTCCTCGTCCCACTCAAAGGGAGTATCTTTTTGTAGAAGATTACACAAATAACGAGAGATGAGACTAAAGTCCTTTATAAACCTTCGGTAAAAGCCGGCGTGTCCTAAGAAAGATCATACCTCACGTATGCTCGTGGGTGGAGGTAAGTTAAAGATTAAATCAATTTTGGCTTTGTCTACCTCAATTCTATTGGAAGATATGACATGTCCAAGGACTATTCCGTTCTGAACCATAAAATGACATTTTTCCCAATTCAACACAATGTTCTTTTGTTCGCATATTTTCAACACGAGTTTAAGATTATTAAGACATTCGTTGAAAGATGTGCCAAAAACAGAGAAATCATACATGAATACCTCTAAGAATTGTCCCACCATGTCAGAAAAAAATACTCAACGTGCATCGCTGGAAAGTGACGAGAGCATTACACAGTTCGAATGGCATCCTCCAATTTTCTACACTTTTGAATCTTCAGTTTTCTTCCTTTTTCACTTAGTTTTCTTGGATCTTGGACTATTGAAATCTTTAATCTTGACTTCTAAAGATTCAATCCTCTTTTCGGTAATCTTTTAAGCATCAAATTCATACCTTAAGCATCATTTTCAGTTCACCTTAAGTTCTCAAAATCATCTCGTAAGAGAAAATATGTGTTAATAAATCAATTAAACACTATCATGTTTACAAAACCAAGGCATGACAAAGGAGAAATGTGTAATTTTTCACACTCAATAGTACACACCCTTTGGGGTTCAATGTTTAAAGATATGAGCATGTTGCATGAGGGATTATGAACGGTATAAGTATAATTATTGGCTTTTCTTCTCAATCTCTCTGTGAGGTTCTGCTATGAAGGTCTTAGCTATGGGTTCTATTATATTTGGATAGACTTCGGATCTAGGTCTTAATACGCTATTGTTTATATCAACCAAGCATCTAAAAATTATAACCTATCTTCTCAATCCCTCTGTGAGTTTCATATAAGGAAGTCTTAGCTATAGGTTTCACTGGATCTGGATAGACTTCATATATGGACCTTCACATAGACTCGTTCGTATCAATTGAGCATACAATATTTTAGGTTTACGAAAGATGTATGCCTTATAACTTGCTAAATATTCGGATCCCGTCCCATCAAAAATTTAAATAAATTCTACTTCTATATATATATATATATATCCATTATTTAACTTATAAAGGGAAAGTATGCTATAAGGGCCAAAAGTTTAAGGTTGAAAATTTCTCGCTAGACATGAAAGTTTTGGATGAAGCTGACATTTATATTTTCTTTTCACGTAGGTCTTACGTAACTCTGCAAATTGGTTTTATGGTAAATAAACACCAATGAGGGCTTACGAAAACTTCAACCCAAGAAATGTATTCCTCCCATCCTCTTCTATTTTGAGCTCACGCCCAAAAAACAAGGATAGACAACATGGATAAAACATATAACATCACACTCATGGAGGCCCTTACGTCTCTTAAAAAGTCCTTGTAGGATAAGATAGTACCCAATCCGTGCCTATCCAGATCAATGCTTTTCTGGGTCCCACCGCTGATCAACTATCCGCAGAGAATCTCTTGGAGAGCGTCGTCTCGGTCTTTCCATTCGTGGCCTACAAATAGACGGTTGAAAAAAGATACAACAATACAATCCACTTTCAACCAAAAAAAGAAAAAAAAATAAAAGAAGAAGAAAATTGATGGCTTGGATATTCGGATAACGTGAGAGTTGTGGTCCATGGTACGTCTTGGGGTCGGCGAGACAAGGGAGTGGCCTGGATGACTGAAAATGGGACCCACCTGGCAGATCTGCTAATTGCAAGCCCCACTATATATTGGTGCAGCAAAAGCTGCAAAACCCCACCACTCTCTTTCTCAGATTCTCATCGCCTTTGCTTTTCTAGACAGAAAAACCAGAATCAGCAGAAGAAGAAAAGCTATATTCACGGCTTCAATGGCGATAGGCTCCGGAGGATCGAGTATCGTTGGTATCTCTTTCTTTCTTTCTTCATTTCCACAATTTCATCTTGTTTTTTCAACTTCTTTTGCAGATCAAATGAAGGATCAAATGAAGAAATTCAAAAAAATATCTTTTTTTTTTTTTTTTTTTTTTTTTTTTTTTTTTTTTGAGAATTCTGTTTCTGGGTTTTTTTTTAAAAAAGAAAAAAATTATTTCCGTCCTTCACGTTGAACTTCATGAAATCTCAGTTGGGTATTCCTCGATTCCTCCCAATCTTGCTTCTGGGATTTGAATTGATGTTGGTTGTTTTAATTTAGGATAATCTTAATTCAATTGGGTATCGTTTGATTTCACGCACCGCCTCATCTCGGATTTGGATTCATGTCACGTTGTGGTTATCATCTGACTGCATGCATTTTTCGTGGGTTTTCAATGGAAAATGTGTAAATTATGAAGTTATTTCAGTTGGGTGTTGGATACTTGAATATTTGATCGCGCATGCTGTCTGAGGCATGAATTTTCATGGTGAATGTGCAAGTCATTTGTTGATTTTGTGGAATTTCGCTTTTTTCTATTATCTGGATTCGTGTTATTCTGGTTCAATCAGATGCATGAAGCTTCCTTTGTGGATTCTTGAAGACGTGTGCGTGGTATATAGTTATTTCAGTTGCGAATTGGAATTGATTCTGTATGCTATCTGATATACATGAACTCTTATGGTAGATGTGCAAGTCATTCATCATTTTGTGCAATTTCATTTTTGGGTTCCAGGATTCTTGTTTTTCTGGTTCAATATCATTCATGAATCTTGAGGATTCTTGAAGACGTGTGTAAATCATTTAGTTATTTCAGTTGGGTAGCAGAATCGATTCTGCATGCTATCTGAGATTCATGAACTTTTATAGCAACGTGTAAGTCGTTCATTGATTTTGTGCAATTTCACTTTTGGGATTTGGACTCAATTTATTCTGGGTCAGATAGTTTGTCAATTTTGTGCAATTTTGCTTTTGGATCATGGATAGAGTTATCCTGGGTCAATCTGATACATGAATTTTCGTTTGTGGATTCTTGAAAACAAGTGTGTAAGTTATGTAGTTATTGTATTTGGGTATTGGGATCAGATCTGCATGCTATCTGATAAATTAACTTCAACAGCGAACATGTGAGTTACTCATTGATTTTGTGTAATTTTGCTTTTGGGTTTTGGGTTCATGTTCTTCTGATTCAATTGGATACATGGATCTTCATTTGTGGATTTTGGAGATGAATGTAAAGGCTATTGTTTTCTGCTGGTTTTTCCACCGACTCTATGCAGTTTCAGGATTTCGGTTTCTATTATTAATTTTACGATTCTTTCCAATCTTGATGCATTTTTAGCGGTGTCTAAACTCTTGTTATATGGTTCATAATGGCCAGGGGCCAAAGCCTTTGTGAGCTGTTATATCAGTCATTGTGGCTAATACAATGGTCATTTCATTATTTTTAAATATCCTCTTTCTAATATTGGGTGTTATGAACTGAGATATCAGGTGATATATCAGCCTTTGTGGCCATTTCTTTTTTCTTTTTTGAGAGAACTGAAATTTTTTAGAGAAGCACAACAAGCACAAATAGAATACAACCTGACTTTACGACTCTGAAAAAGAGGAGAGACCCCACAAAAGAATACAGCCCGGCTCTACAACTTTGAAAAAGAGAAGAAACCCCACAAAAGAATACAGCCCGGCTCTACAACTTTGAAAAAGAGGAGAGATCCCTGCAAAAGAATACAGCCCGGCTCGGCAACTTTGAAAAAGAGGAGAGACTGGCAGGATTAATGACCATTACATAAGAAGCCCAACCCAAAATATTACATTTAATCTCCCTTGTCACCTCTTGGGTCGAAAAACTACTATTATCGAAAGCAACACCAGTTCTGCTCCCCCCAAAGGAACCAACAAATTACCAGAATAAGCAGTCTCCAAAGGGCTTTCCTTGATTTTCCCACCCCTCCCTCATGCCAAGCCCACAACAGATCTGGCACTGACTTTGGCATTACCCACTCAATATGGAAGGCGTGAAGAAGGTGATTCCAAACCAATCAAGCAGACGTGCAATGAATGAATAAGTGGTCGATCGACTCAGCATCTTCCATGCACATTAAACATATATTAGTAAGTATAAGGGATCTTTGCAAGTTGTCAATCGTAAGCACTTTCTTTCTTCTCGCTAGCCAAGCAAATGCTGCAACATGAGGAGGGGCTCCGTACGACCACAAATGGGACGGGAATAAATGAGCGTAAAGAAGGATCGAATTGAAAAGCAACCCGAGTTATGAGCTCTCCACACCAAGGAATCCTCAATATGAATTGAGGGGATCACTCTATCTAGACAAGACAACAACACCAACTCCAGAAGCTCCTCCCTAGTCAGGTTCCGACGTCATGGGGGAGTCCACACCACAGCCTCTCTGACTGTGGAATACCACCCCTCCACAATGATAAATCTGTCCAAAGCAACTCTAGCCAAACTAGGGAACTCTTCTTGGTCTTTGTGGCCATTATCAACCACTAGTTTTGAAAAGGAAAAATCCTGTACATATATATTTAATTTAGTATTAAATTTCATTATTATTGTAATTGTAATTAATACTCAGCAACATAATTGGCCTTAATGGACCCAGAGAATGGCTATTTTAGCTTCTATGTGATAATCGGCCTGTTAGGGACCATCATGGCCGTTATGACAGAGGCCATTATTGCAAGCCCTACAACATAACAAGGGTCTCCTAATGCCACTGTAGCACTGTTATAATGGGCATTTTTCTAAAAAGGTCACTGTCTTAATGGGCATTTTTTTAAAAAGGTCGCTGTTATAAAGGGCATTTTTGTAAAGTTTGCTGTTATAGTGGGTGTTTTTTCAGAGGTTATTATAACAGGCATTATAATGCCATCATAAAATCATGGTTTCTGGCAAATGAATGTGTAGTTCAATTCCACTGGAATTACATTAGTATCCACTGTTTAATGGATTTCACATGAAAAATGTTTTTTATTTTTATTTTTTATTTTTAATTTAATTTTTTTTATTTTTTGCATTGTGTCATGCATACCATCACCAGACTGTCTGATTGCCAAAATCTCTCTCTCTCTCTCTCTCTCTCTCTCTCTCTCTCTCTCTCTCTCTCTCTCTCTCTCATTTACACATTTCAATCATATTTCCGCAATTCAATTGTTTTGTGGACAGTTTGGTTCTTTTTTATGTATCTATGAACAGTTTGGATATATATATATATATATATATATATATATATATATATATATATATATATATATATATATATATATATATGAACAGTTTGGTTCTTTGATTGGATTAAATGGTTTTTCTTCAATAGTTGCCTTTATTTTGAACTTTGATTGAAGAAAATTCCTTCCATGTACAAGTTCTCCCATCCAATGAATGAGTTCCCCCATCGGTTGCATGCATTGATCAGTTCTTTTTGTTTTTATTTTTTGAATAGCACTTGAATTTGTTTAAAAAAGGAGGAAAAAAAAAAAAGAAAAAAAAAAAAAAGAAAAGAAAAGAGACGTATCTACAAGGGCACAAGGCTAACCTGCCACCGAAAGCAAAGACAATACAGACAGCATCACTGCCTAAAATCAGACACCTTGAATGCATCCAGATGAACTCCCATCTTTTGCTAGCTTGTCTACCTTGAAGTTAGCGGATCTTGGAACGTGAAAAACTGAGGCCGGAAGACTAGCAGCACAGCGGTGGCTATCTTCCAAGAAGCCGATCCTGACTTAATCCATTTAACCACATTTCTTGAGTTGCTTTCGATAACCACATTTAACCAAGGACAAAAAAGTAGAATACAGCTCAATAGCTTCATAAACTACAGTAGCTATCTTCCAAGCAGTCCGGCCTGAATCCATTTAACCACATTTCTGGAGCTGCCGCCAAATAGATTTCTTGATCAATTCTTTGGTAGGGATTGGATTGCTTGAGTTGTGTCCATCATGCAACCAATTGATCAATTTCTTGAATTAAGGCCCTTGAGGGCATCTTGCAGCGCCACAAGAATCTCGAGAAAAGATCAAGCATCTGGTACTAAACTAATGTGAAGTATGGGCTGAATTTGAAAATCAGTTCATGCAAGCATAAAAAGCATACGATAATTTTGGATTTGAAATTCAACCAAACGTGAGGAGAATACCTCAAGAATTTGAAAAGAACCTCAAGAATACATAAAATCTGCACTCCCATATAAAATCTAATTAAAAAAAGAAACACATTGTCAACATCATCCATCATATAATAATCACAGCCTTGTTCCAACTATTTGTGATCAGCTTTAATTCTCAAGTTTCAGGGCAAAAAGTTTAATGCTAACCTGCCTACCTGATATCAACCATGCTTAACTCAGGCTGGGAACTGGTTGGTGTATTACTACCAAGTGAAGTTATACTTTTATCATCATCATTATTATCAATTCATCAGTGTTGTCCCATTTAGGGTCAGCATAGTTCTCATGATTGGCGGAAATTCAATGACCAGGATCCTACTTGACATCCTCTTCCTTTATTCTGGCTGGGGACCAGCGCACTGCTATCAGGTAGGCCACGGATGCACACACATGCAAACACTAATAAACGTACCAGTTTGAGATTCCTTAATATAATTTTCTTTCCAATTTTACAGTCATCTTAATTACATAAGACAGCTGATAAAGAAAAATCTTATTATAAGAAAGGGTTAAATGGCAAACTCAATCTAAAGTAAAATTAAGTTTTAATTCAGTTTAAAGTAAAATTAAAATGAGATTTTTACTGCAAAGTTCCTAAATTGGATTTTACATAACAATGCTTCTGCTTCTTTAAAATGCTAACATGTTCTTTGTGAGGGGTAAATGACCAAAATGACCGTCTTTCCCCCTAAAAAGTGGAGTCAAGCTTTGTGGAGCTCACGTGGTTTCTCTGTGCAATAGGTCAACCCTTTAGGTGCACCTCATCATGGTGATCATAGAAACAAAAAATCAGTTTGATGCCATCATCAGGTGGGGCACACCATTAAAAACAGTGTACTCCACCCAAAAACCTCCAAATTCATGTCTGGCCCACCTGATGATTTGATCGGCCTGATTTTTTGTTAGTTTGATCATCATGGTGGCATGCACCTGTTGGAATGGTTCAATGTTATACAAATACTATGACGCAGCCTGAAACTAGAGAATGCATGCGAACAGGCCCAAAATCATGTGATATATATATTATTGGCAAGAAGAGAGAGAGAGAGAGAGAGAGAGAGAGAGAGAGAGAGAGAGAGAGAGAGAGAGAGAGAGTTACGGCCATGTACTCATGACATATGGGCTAGTCGTTGGTTCAAGGGGTATTTTTTGCTGATTTTTATTTTTATTAAGCTAGTTTCCTATAATCTAGAAACTAATACATGCATCTTTACCTTCATTGGAACTGTCATATCCCCAAGGCTAGAAAGCTTGTACATATAAACCGTGCACACTCCTTTATGAAACTTTTATAAGTGCTAGAGGCTATTATGTGTGAATTCTACCAATTCTTAAATGGAAGTGACAAATCCACCATACACATGGCATACATGTAGCTCAATCCTGACTACCCAATTTTGGGCTCCGATGCAAATGGGGCATATTCCTCAAACCACTTTTTGAGCAATCCCAAGTTGGTGGTCATGAAATTGGCTGATAATAAGAAAATGGTCGAAAGTCCAAATTCAATGGTTGATACCAAATGCTTACTGTTGTCCATTTTCTTGCAACAGTTCCAATTCAATGGTTGATATCAAACGGTTATAATTGTCCTTTTTTTTTGTCCATGTTTAGATTTTTGTACATGTGCATATGTGCCGCATGTGAGGTGGAAGAGTCACCATCATGTTAGTAATGGTGGGCAATAGGGCCGTCAAGGGATCATGTTCAAGTTAGGTACTGGTGCACTTGTACCTAGGCCCACTTAAGGGGGTTGGGTTTGGGTTCAGGTCTCGTCAGGTTTGGATCTAGGCATTGATTTAAATATCGGTACCAGTACATGTATCACACCCTTCGGATATAGAAACATGCCTATATGACATGTATTGGGGAGTGTATCACTATTTGAGGGAAACATTGGGCAATGATGGAAAATTTCAATAAAACTTTAGGATATGTGGAAAGAGACATGGTTACACACTTAGAACTAAAAATATCACAAAAGAACAAGTATGCAAAACAAGTTCCTAAACTGTGTTGTTTGACAAAATGATACAATTATATCCAAAATGAGTTCATATAATTCATAAATCATACAATACAAGTATGAAAACATATTCCCCAAAAAAAATTTGAAGAAATTTGATTTTTGTGCTCATATAATTCATAAATCGTACAATACAGGTATGAAAACATATTCCCCCAATTTTATTTTTTTTTGGGGAGAAAACTAATTTTTGTGTGTGTGTGTGGGGGGGGGGGGACCTTTTTTTTTTTGGGTAAAATATGCAATGTATTGACATATCGCGATGTATTGGCAATCAACGTTCGAAGTATCGATATCGTTACAGGTTCTACTTGCTAGTGATCTAGAAACAATATCTTTATCACCGATAATATCACTTATTTCCGAAAATGTGGAGAAACAGTGGAATTTTTCAGTGAAACTTCAGGAGATGCTAAAATATACATATTTGCATATTTACCAGTCAAATAATAGTGAAAGAGATGCATATTTATGAATCAAATAATAAGTTTCCCTTTAATGGGTCCTAAAAGCATGTATCATTGACTCAGGGAAACATTGGGGAAACATGGGGAAAATGGTGGATCCATCCAGCAATCCATGCATGCACATGCATACGTGCATACATCCATGCATGCATGCATGCACGCACGTGCACACACACACACACATCCGTCCAACCAACCAACCATCCATGCATACATGTATCCATCCATCCATACATCCATGCACGTATGCATACATATACACACATACAACATGCATTTCATCATACATCCATGCTCCCATAAAAAATTTGATAAATTTTTCAATAAATAAATTTTTGGCGATACACTGATGATATTATCGAAATATCGTTGACACACTGGCGACACAGTAAAAAATATTGGCAATTCATTGGGAATATTGATATGTTGGCGAAACAAGAGACACTTGGAATTTACACAATAAAAAATATTGGCAATACATCAGCGATGTCAATACATTGGCGATACTTAGTGATATATCATTGATACTCGGAATTTCTAAGACTACCGGCTTTATCTGTATCGCTACCAACGTTATAGGTATCGCCAATCTGGAGATATGGATAATATCGTGGATATTTCAATAATATCAGTGATACTTAGAACTATGTTGGCAATACATTGCTATATTTTGGATACCTTATTCGAGGTACTATTCTTGAACCTAGTTGGGTTTAGGTACCGATCGGGTGTTAGTACCCTAGATTTAGTCCGAGTTGGGTTGAGGTCAAAGTATTACGTAAAGTTATTAGTTGGCATACTTCAGCCGACATTGGCGTTGTAATGGCTGAAACATTTTTTCCTTAGGGAAACGAATCTCAAAAATAATTGGTAAAATTCTAAAAAGCATGTGAGGATCTCCACTTCTTCTTCTTTTTTTTCTTTTTTTTTTTTCAAAGTTTTGAACATGTATTTGATGTTGTACTGGCCACTCTTATCATAGGAATGCTATTTGTCGGCAGTGTTGACATGTTGGAAGTCGACCAAATAGGCCCCAATTGAACTATAGTATGATTGGTGCATTAGAATATAACAGAAAAAAAAAAAAAAAAGATGGAAAAAATGGAAAATAAAAAACTAACGGTTTATCCCTTCTTCCAATATTTACCAAAATGGCCAAGTCCACTTTGGTTCATCAAATCCCACAACATCAAATCCCACTTAGATTGTTTGTTTTGTTCAAGATGTTTTGTATCCGTTATGTTATGGTGGTAAAGGCCAATACGTTTAGGTAACGGCCGTGACCGTTACGTGATACGGGGGGTGAAAAGTTGCAACTGGTTTTTTGAGACCATATCGACCGTTACGGGGCATAACACTGTTACCTTGTAACGGTCGAAAAACAACCATTTTTTTCTATTTAAATTCATTTTTCTTCTCATATTTTCACTTTTCTTATTCTAAAAACTTTTATAGATTATTCTACAACATATTTTGATCAGTTTTACTATGTTTTTTTTAGGATTAAAATTTTAGATTGATGCAATTTGGGCGAATAGAAACTTCGATGGCCATTTTTAAAAAAATGGTATTTTTGTTTTTTGTTTTTTTTTTTTTTTTTTTTTTCCAATTTCTAGTTCTAATGCTCGATTGTGATTTGTAAATATTAGAGACACATAACCATGTTCACAAATTCACCTGACAACTAGATACAACACTCTCACCAAAGAGTGGACCGTTACGCTATCATAAACATGTTCAAAACAGAAAATCAATAAATATTTGGAATATTTACATTATTCTGGATTTTCTTAATATTTTTTAAGAACTTTTGGACAATTTTATTTTTTTCAACCATTATTAGGGTCATAATAGTCGTTACACCACCATATTGGTCGTTACGGCCGATACCCATATCAGTAATGGTGGTGACCATCATGGCCGCCGTTACCGATACGGAATACCTTGGTTTCGATCATCAAAATAAGCCTAGATATAGTTTAAAATTAATTTCTAAGCTTCCTTAATGGTTGAAATGAATAAAAAAAAGTCGAAAAATGAGAGAAATCTTGAAAATAAAAACTTTTAACTTTTTTACTTGGCTCTTTATGGCCCTATTGTGACGGCTGTATTGGCCCCGTAGCAGTCATATCAGCCTCGTAATAGTGTCGATATGGGGCATATCAGCCCCATTTTGGTTGCTACGGGCCGATATGGCCTTTTTTGTTCCACAATGGACCTATTCACCCACTTCCGCATAACGGGGAGACCTTTTCCTTTATGTAACAGCCATCACATTAGCACGGTTGAGGTTGTAGTCCTAAGTAGTTATTATATGGTGATTCTCAAGTTACTATAATATACAATAGATACTAATTAGATTAGCTAATATAAGTAAATTATAATAATATCAAAATTAGCTGTGGTACCAGGGTCAAGGTGTTTCGTAAGGGTAACGGTGGCCATAACGGCCACCACCGTTACCTTTACGATACGGGACATAACGGTTGTTACGGCGCCGTAACGGCTGTTACGGTCTCTCTTTTTTATTTTTATTTATTTATTGAAAAACCCCCGAAAAACCTGTATCTACCCAGTAGTGTTGATTAAAAAGTATAAAAATAATAGACCATTACGGGGCTATTATGGCCTTTATAGGGGACGTAACGTGCCGTTAACGGCAATTACGGGTCATTTTTTTCCATAACGGCTGTTATGGCCGTTACGACCTCATAACGTGTAACAATTGCCACCGTTACCTTCACGTAATGGCCTTTATGGCCTCATAACGGTCGTTATGGCACACCATGACCGGGGTGCTGCCTGACTTTTTAAATCTGCCCAAATTTTGGATCATATCCATTTTATAATATACAATAGATATTAATTGGATTAGTTAATATAAATAATATAATACCATATAAAGTAGTAATATCAAAATTAGCCATGCTACCTAGGTTCTTGACCTTATGTCTGATCCATGCCCGTTTAAATTGGTTTGGATACCTTGGGTACCCGCTGATCTAGGTACCCATTGATAGCCCTAGTAGGAAATGAACATGGTAACCTTAGCCCAAGCTATTGTTTATTGAAGCTGTTGTGACCAAGGTTTTAAATAACGGTATCTATGGGTCTATTGGCTGGGCCCAAAAATGATATGATGCGTGGCGTATTTGACTGTATTGAACCTGTGTCAGATTATATGGGCCCGTATTGGCCGAAATTTTTTTAGCACAACAAGATCTTGAAAAAATAAAGGGGAAGTAAGAAAAAAAAAGAGAGTAAAACATCGGAATCTATCTTTTGTGTGTGTGTGTGCATGCATGTGTGTGCGTGCGTGCGTGTGTGTGTGTGTGTGTGTGTGTGTGTGTGTTTAACATGTTTTCAATGGCATATCAGACCATTCTTTTGATAAGAAGTGTTTGCTTGACCTGCTGAAAGCTAACCGAATATGTCCTAACTTCTAATCGAACACAAATCAAGCATGATTTGGTGGATTAGGGCCCATTGCATATGAGTACAAGAAAAAGAAAAGGAAAAGAAAAAGAAAAAAAAGAAGTGATTGTTTAGGCATCTTTTGATATTTCCCAAAATGGTTCATTCTTCTTTGATTCATTAATCCCATTCCAATCTCATTTATCCTCAAAGTAGGGCTAGGTCTAGTTTAAAATTAGTTTCTAAGCTTCCTTCATGGTTGAAATGCAGAAAAAACTGAAGAAGTGAAAAACAATATAACTTTTGAAAAATAAAAAATTTCAAAATGGGGCCTTTATGACTGTATCAGTCTATGTCATCTGAATGGCCATGTATTGGTGCCAGTAAGGTGTTTCAGCATCTTATAGAGCTGACAGTTGCTTCTCTTCACGACTATTATAAAGCATTTCTGATCTTTCTGTCTTCTAGATACTGCATGAGTGATATCTTAAGAATCACATAGAATGCAAGGGTTGAATATTATAGAAATCAAAGCTATATTATTGAGTTTACTTGTTCAAAAAAAAAAAAAAAAAAAGAGAAGAAAAGAAAAGAAAAAGGGAAAAGGAAAAAAGAAATAAAAAAGAGAAGAAAAGAAAAGAAAATGGAAAAAGAAAAAGAAAAGTAAAAAAGAAAAAGAAAGGAAAAGAAAGTACGAAAAATGGAAGAAAGAAAGAAACGAAGTTTGCTTATTCGAACAACTTTGTAAATCTTCATTTTAGAAGAAATTAATGAAGAACTTACTAACTTTATGATTGCAAGCAATGATTTTGTTCACCTTCATGTGTCTTGCAGTTCCTCGGAACTTCAGATTGTTGGAGGAGCTCGAACGCGGTGAGAAGGGTATTGGAGATGGTACAGTTAGCTACGGAATGGATGATGGTGATGACATTTATATGCGTTCTTGGACGGGTACCATAATTGGTCCTCACAATGTATGTCTTTGTTTCTTTAGCATCTTTTTATATTGTTGTGATGATTCCAGCCCATCAAGGTTATCAGGCTTTCTGATGTGTGCTTCTATATACCAGTAGGCTTTATTTCCTTTTTGCTCATTCATCACCTTACTACAAAGTACAAACTGATAAATTTATCTTTTCCTTTGCTTCCTTAATGTTTTTTTCCCTTCCATCATGAGCATCCAATTCTTGCTTAAAAGTGGAAATTGCCATTTAAAAAAAAAAAAAAAAAAGTTAATGCAAAATGCTATTGAGCTCAAAAAATTCATTTGATTTGAGGCAACCATGGAACTTTCGATAGCAGATGTCTGATTGGAACAAAATATGCCTCTTATTTCACATCTGTGAGCAGCATGAAAACTAACTTCTACAGTCTCTCCCTTGGGAACCCAGGGCCTGCCGGATTAGGGGGCACTGCCCCAAGATGGCAATGGGACTGTTCTTGTGACTTTCTATTGGCCAATCTGAATCAAAGATTCAACATTGCAGAAGTTGAAGTTGTTCTTCTGGCAGTTAGGATGGCGGCAGAGTTTTGAATGCTACCGGTGATAGTCAAAGGGGGATCTCAAAATGTCATTGATGGGCCTTACAAAGAAATTCCCATGGAGAGTGGGCTGATTTTATGGAAGAAGATCTCTGTGAGAACTGTATGGTTTCTTTCTCTTGGATCCTAAGAGAGGCTAGTCGTGAGGCAGATGATTCCGCGAGGAGAGGCATTAGTAGTGTTGAGTTTTGAATTGAAGACAGGCGCTAATTGTACTGCTGGGGTGGTTTCCTGAGCTGTTGGTCGGGTTATGCTTTTACATTTTCCTCTAGAATTCTTGTGACTTTCTATTGGCCAATCTGAATCAAAGATTCAACATTGTGGAAGTTAAATCCATTCTTCTGGCAGTTAGGATGGCGGCAGAGTTTCAAATGCTCCCAGTGATCGTCAAAGGAGGCTCTCAAAATGTCCTTGCATGGGCCTATTCAAAGAAATTCCTGTAGAGGGTGGGCTGATTTTATGGAAGAAATTTTCAATCTCTATGAGAACCACATGGTTTCTTTCTCTTGGATCCTAAGGGAGGCTAGCAGTGAGGTGGATGATTCTACAAGGAGAGGCGCTGGTAGTGTTGTCTTTTGAATTGAAGACAGGAGCTAATTGTAGCGTTGGGGTGATTTCCTGAGCAGTTGGTCATGCCATGCTTTAGATGTTCCTCTAGAGTTGTATTTTGTTGTCCATCTTATAATGCCTTTTTTTTTTTCCATAAATATCATTCATTAAAAAAAAAAAAAAAAAAACAGCCATCTACACAAGGTATTCCGTAATGGTAATGCGGCCACCATCGTTACATTTACGATGTGGGGTGTAATAGTCGTTATGGTCTCTTTTCTTTATTGAAAAAAATAAAATAAAATCCAAAAAACCTGTATCGGCCCCGTAACAGTCCATTACGGGGCTGTTACGACCTTTACAAGGGGACGTAAGGTCGTAACAGGCTGTTACTGGGGTCGTAACAGCCGTTACGGTCTCTTTTTTTCTTTACTGAAAAAAAAAATCTGAAAAACCTATATCGGCCCTGTAACGGTCAATTACGAGGCCATTACGGCCTTTACGAGGGGCGTAATGGGCCATTAAAGGGGTTGTAACGGCCTTTACGAGTCCTTTTTTTTTTTTTCTTTTTCTTTTTCCGTAATGGCCATTACGGCCTCTACAAACTGTAACGTGTAATGGTTGCCATCGTTACCTTTACGTAACAGCTTTTACAACCCCATAACAGCCTTTACGACACACCATTCTCATACAACCACCACAGTTCTTAGTTTCAGATTGTAGCCTAAAGAAGAATAGGTGGATTGCGAGGTTTAGAGTCTTGACAGAATCAAATATCCTTCTCCATGTGATCATCGTTAGGTTTAGAGCCTAAACAGGCACTATCCCTGTTTACAGGTTCCTTTGACTAAGAAATCTTTAATTAATTAATATTATTTATTTATTTATTTTTATTATTATTGGGGGGCGGAATAATTGCATTCGTAGGAGAAAGAGAAAAAATATGAGGGCCAATCAGACTAGGGGCACCTCAACAAGAGTCTCGGATCATCTATCTACTCCAAAAACTACAAAAACCAATAACAAACAAATAGGGACCCAAAATAACTAATACAAGGCCAAAGGCCCACAACTAACAATAAAGCAATCCAAAGAGCATAGACCCCATGACCATGAATCCTAGCCGGATAAGCTAGCTGACCCAAAACTCCATAGAAAGAGACTACAATGGGGGCAACATAAGGAAAGAATAATGAAATCCAGGCATCCTCAATCACCAAACAAAAGATAGAGACTCGATCTTCCACTCCTGTTGCCACAAGATATCAAGCAATAACGGCCAAAGATGCTCATAGACAATATTAGCCGGAAACCTCGAGCTGACCCATAAGGAAATAGCAAGAGATCCACGAGATCACCTCTCAGCTGCACAATGATCAATGCAATCCATACCATAGGGAAATTTGAAAGAATAGGCTGCTAGCAACCACTCCCAAAAGGTGTTGCCTCGAAATTGATATCTAACATTTTTCCTACTTCTCTGGCACATTCTTCCTAATAAATAAGACAAATCTCTGACTTGTGGAGATTAAATTGTGATGTGCCATCCACTCATAAGAAGAAATTTTGTTGTCCAACGACAGTGGTGGTACAGCCAAACTGATGTTCTTTTTCACAGATGGAACTTAGATCAACTTATTAAGATCTCTTACCTTATGTACGGGTTGGCCCCTCGCCTCATCTATGTTTGCGGGTTCCCCTAGCCTCATCTTGTTGAGGTTCCTTTCAAGTTCCTTTGACTAAAAATCTTTTTTACCCTCTTTTGTTTTTTGGGGCAAGAAAAATAATTACACTGGTAGAAAAAAGAAAAAAAATACAAGGCGGGCCAATGAGACTAGAGGCACCTCAACAAGAATCTTGTACCATCTATCTACTCCAAAAACTACAAAAACCAATAGCAAACAAGCAGGGACCCAAAACAACTAATACAAGGCCAAAGGCCCATAGCTAACAACAAAGCAATCCAAAGAGAATAGACCCCATGAGAATGAATCCTAGCCGAATAAGCTAGCTAAGCCAAAACTTCATAGAAAGAGACTACAGCAAAAGCAACATAAGGAAAGAACAATGGAATCCATGCATCCTCTATCACCAATCAAAAGACAGAGACTTGATCTTCCACTCCTACTGCCACATTATATCAAGCAATAGCAGCAGGCCAGCAGCCCATATGAACTCGGACAAGCTGATACCGCCCAGAGCTACTCATAGACAATATTTAGCCTAACACCTTGAGCTGACTCAAAAGGAAACAAAAAGAGATCCACGAGATCACCTCTAAGCTGCACAATGATCAATGCAATCCATACCATAGGGAACCCAAAGCAGCAACAACAATTTGAAAGAACAGGCTGCTAGCAACCACTCCCAAAAGGTGTTGCCTTGAAATTGATATCTAACATTTTTCCTACTTCTTTGGCACATTCTTCCTAATAAATACGACAAATCTCTGACTTGTGGAGATTAAATTGTGATGTCCTCTCCACTCATAAGAAGAAATTTCGTTGTCCAACGACAATGGTGGCACAGCCAAACTGATGTTCTCTTTCACTTGATATTTTTCACAGATGGAACTTAGATCAACTTATTAAGATCTCTTACCTTATGTGCAGGTTCCCCTCCCCAATCGTTTACGTCTTGGGGTTGACCCCCAAACATCATCCACGGGACTCTGATGGTTCCCAACCTCCTCCCCTTCAGTCGTTCGGCTCCCAACTTGTATATAAATCACATGTTAGGGATGCAATATTGGTAATTTAATATCATAATGTAATAACTTAAGAGTTGCACAACAAAGCAATTGCAAATTGCAAATTAAAATACATTAATAGCCTTCAACTCCTCCCTCAATACCTTCACTGCTTCATCCATATTTTCATTATCTTCCTTCAGCTCCTTCACTTCTTCACCGCTTCCTTTCATTATCGTCCCTCAGCGCCTTCACTTCTCTTCTGGTGTTCCCAACCATTTGAAACCTTCTTCGAAACAAAGTTCATTCTACTAAGGTGACTAAATGCCCTAACAGCTATATCCTCAACAAGGCTTCAAACTCCGCTTTTAGATCCCCCTCTTTACCAACCCCCTCCCACTTCTTCCATTTTATGCTTTCCCAATTACTTCCTCATCTCCTACCGAATAGTATTGCATCCCTATCATATAACCAAGACCTATCCAAAATGATGTGGGGAAGCAAACCGGATGGGAATGGGACAACGTTGAAAAACCAAAATCGAAGATGCATCAACCCATGAAACTCAATAGGCCTAAGGGCGAGGAACAACTAGCATACCTAAGCAGCCCATGGTGCTAGCAGAGGCCACATTGATGCAACTACCATTATCAATGATCACCTTGTAGTTTTTGCCACCACACTTGGCATAAGTGTGGAAAATTGAATTCTTGCAACAATCATCACTTTCTATAATTTAGCTTAAGGCACGACTGACAATTGCAAGTGGCACAGTCTCAAATCCTTCAATTTGATCCCCGACTTGTGATTGGACATCTTCCCCAATGTCAAGGTTCGCCTAAAGGGAGGCTTCAAGCTGATTGACATGCGCATTGGTCATAGTCAATTGAGTTGCGATGGCCTTATTGTGCGCTTCAATAGCCGTCAGACGGTTGTTGATAGCGTTAATGGCCTCAGCAATTTGTTCTAGATTTATAGTGGGATATAGGCCAAAACCATGTCCAGAACAAGTGGGCATACACAAGGTAACTCTTAGGGGAAAACCTAAATCCTAGGGTAATGTTATGACAAAGACAAAACCAACCTAGAGATCAAATTGGACACACTAGAGACACTAATCTGA